>NC_065435.1:31890946-32143446 GCF_024364675.1 Aethina tumida
GGAAGAAGGATTGGTGTTAGGGTTAGAAGTAGGAGTACTTCCAGGATTTACCGATGGTATCTGTAGTTTAGCAGACAGCTTACTGCATTACTTACTTTCATTCGTTGTAATTCACCCTCTAGTTCCGAGATTTTAATCTTAACGTCTAGTTTTCGGGTACCTCTTGGCACTACGCCGTTTTGCTTCCGATATTGTGGACGGATCGTCACCAACAAATCGTTCTGCTGATAACACTAGTGATTCACCTTCGATAGATGATAGTGCCATATGCGCATCACATTCAGGTGCATAATTACCGTAACGTTGCGGTGCCTTTCCTACTCTCCCGCTCTTTCGTTGAGTTACCTCGCTGATACCCATGTTATCCAAATAAACGCCGTTACCAACACAAGCCAAATTAGTACTGTGGATTTCTCCAGTTTTATCAGTACGCGACTGTTCATCATCATTTGGTTGAACTGCTTTACCGTCACACGTACTCCCACTATCTGTAACCGCCTCTGAACCGATTATCTCTACTAACTTTGATCGATTTAATACCGATGATTCATTGAATGTTACATTTCGACTAAAAATCAGCTTCTGTTGTTCAATATCCCAAAGTTGATACGTACCAAACGTCGCACCATAACCAAGCATAATACATTTTGTTGCTTTTGCTTGTAATTTCAACCGCTTTTCATGTGGAATATGATTGTAACATTCAGAACCAAATATTCGAAGGTTTGACAGCCCCGGTTTCTTTCCAAACCAAATTTCTGCTGGTGTCTTGTCTTTAAACTGCTTTCCAACCGCGTTCGTTGGCGATCGATTTTTGATATAATTTGCCGACATAATTGCTTCATTCCAAAACTTATTTTCCATCCCACTGGCCAAAAGCATTGTCGTAGCCTTGTTTTGCAGCGTTTCATTTAAACGTTCAGATACTGAACCAACGGTGACTAACATCTGAATACCCTTTTGTTTGCAGTATTCTTTAAATTCGTTTGACGTATATTCACCACCGCCATCATGTCTCAATTTTGACACCTTTGAGCCATGAAGTGCCTCAGCCATTGCAACAAATTCCTTGAATTTACCAAACGTTTCACTTTTCTTTCTTTTTCTCTTGATGCAATAGACCATGGATGCTCTCGAATAATCATCCATGAATGTCACAAAATAACGTCACCCATCGTATGCATTCGTTGGATACGGTCCACAAACATCACTGTGAATCAATTCCAAAACTCGCAATGAACGTGTATTTGAATTTCTTGGAAACGGTGAACGAACATGATTTCCAAGTACACACGATTCGCACAACTGTGTATCCTTTTTTTTACGTTACTCATACCAATAGCCATACAATTGGCTAACTTTTTCATGTCATTTCGGTTGAGATGACCAAATCTAAAATGCCATAAATTCTGTGATATTGTATTCAATTTATTCACTCCTGTAAATCCCGCAAACACATTGTTGTCAACGTACAAAGTCACTTCATACATTCTTCCATTTACGCGTCCGACAAACTTTTCGATACCATTCAGTGATACATAGGCATAATCACCCTCAAACACAATTCGATATCCCTTTTGTGTTAGTCTTCGAATTGACATCAAGTTGCATTTCAAATCATTCACGAATAGAACGTCCTCCATTGTTTTTACCGATGTGTCACCATGGTGAAATGTTTTAACGAGAATGTCACCACGTTGCTTTGCAACAATGCTTTGATTTTTCTTGGCAACCGAAATGCTTATTTCGTCAATTGGTTCCAAATTTATCGAAGAACATCTTCTGATTCACCATATGCTGAGTCGCTCCAGAATCTAAAACAAATTTTATTTCCGCGTAATTACCGCTATTCTGCTGCAATTGAGCGTTAAATGCCTTCGATTCTGCCAAATTCTCTTTGGTACCATCTTCAGCAATTGCATACATCGATGAACCGCTTGCTCTGTTTGCGCTTTCTCTATTTGACCTCTCTTTTTTGTTTTTATTGCGAAAACATTGAGCCTTTTTGTGTCCAGGTTTTTTACACAAATGACATATAATTGTCTTATTCCCAGCAAACATTGCTCCAGGCTCAATTGATTTACTTGAACCATTTCCACCAGTCCGCTTATTGTACTCATCCATTAACCGAGTTTTAACAAATTCCACAGTTAACTTTGATTGATCCATCATTTCCGATGGTGTCACTAGGTTATCATAACCTCTTGGCATAGTAATCAACAAATGTACAACCACATCAAGCTCTTCCATTTTAGCTCCCGTTGACTTTAACTCTCGAATTCTCTTATCAAATTGCAAAAAGTAACTTATCATATCATCCGACTTATTGTATTTCATTGTCAGCAATTGTTTTCGTAATAAAACTTGCGACGCCACACTTTTCCTTTCGAAAATCGTGCATAATGTGTCGAACATGTCCTTTGCCCGAGCTTTTTCGCGAACATACTCAAGTTGGTTATCATGAACTGACTGTACTAATATCGAAACACATTTCCTTTCATTCAACTTAATCGTAGGATGTTTTGTCACATCTTTTTCCGCTGTAAGAATGACCTCCAACGATTCCTCGATGAATCTTCTCAACTCCATTTCATCAAGCAAAATTCCCACACGAAATTTCCAATTGCTAAAATTCGTGCCATCGAATTGTTGAATTTTTAGAATGTTATTTACAGTAACGTTCGCTATCTTTGTGTGTTGGCTTCACCACAATTGACTTCCAACCTCAATTGTATAACTTTATCCTGCACGCACTGGGCCCATAACCTCAGAGAATATGCAAGAAATTGCAGTAATTTATTCAATCAAATAATTGAAATACAAAGGATGAATCAACAAAAAAGACAGCCACTACTGAGCTCTTGAGCTGTTTCTCTCAAACAGACTCTCACTATTTCTTGAACATCAAGGTTACCTCGGTCGCCTTCATTTGTCAATTGTTATTGTTTTTTAACATACTTTATTCTATTTTATTGTTTATATTAACGTTATGTCTAACTCCATTTGGTGGTCTGATGTCGGTGAGGCGCTTTGCCGAATTTTTCTGGTGTTACTTACTTTAGATAGTTAACTCTTTCGGAACTTGGAACGGAGTCGCGCTCAGGGTTTACAGGGCGGTTGACCTTTCTTTCTGCCAATAGAACCTGGATTTGAACCGCCTTTTTCTTTTCTTCTTTCACGGTTTTTGCTGGCGATGTGCCGTCCGGTTCCAATAGGATTCGGAACCACTCGACCTTTTGCAGGCACACTTGCTGTTTTCCCATTTCATTATCGCTAATTCGGTTATTAAACTCTTTATAGTACGAAAACAAAAATTTAATTCAGTTTTTTCTTGGATTGGTAACCAAGGTTACCAGACAAGTAAACAAATTTTTTCATTTGTCTGAATTTGGTAACTAACTAAATTCAGACAAAAGATGGACACTAAATAAACACAAAAATATCACCACAAACACTTTTGAAAACTGAGGTGTGAGTGTGATGAGAATAATAGTCGATGTTACAAGAACACTGATCGTTTATTATATTATTACAAAGTGTGCTAGAAACGTCAAAGACTAAAAACTAAGAACTAAAAACCCTGCGTAGCATGACGCTTGCGTTAGGGCATCTATACAGAGGGTTCCAAGTATCAATGTGCAATTTCATTCCTTAACAAACACTTTTCCGTAGTTGCTACTCAAATTTGGATAAATGACGATTGTTACCGCTGCCATTGGTAACGACAGAAAGGTCTCTTATTGTTAGCGACTTTTGTCAATTGTTCAAAGTGCAACCAGGGAATATTGTTAATAGTATCAATTTTTCTTTGAGTTGTTCGTCCGTCTTCTGTCTGAATTTAGTTATAATAGTTACCATAATCGAAAGAGAAGAGTTGATAACGCTAATCCCAAATCTTTATCCCAACCAGCCACCCCCACTCCTGCAAAGTCTTCCAGCTCCAAAACTCAGGAACTCGGACACCCCCAAGGAGGTGATGTCGAAATTGTCTAACTACGATGCACCCCACCAGTTATGATTCAGTGTTCAAATTTATGAATATCGAATTGCATTAAAGTAATTTAATCCAAGTAGACTAAGAATTAGGTTTGGGAAAAAACAGCGCTCATGATTAGCCGTCTCAGATCTCAGTTTCGGTTAATATTTTTTGACAGCTCATTGACAATCTTGGCAACTGATCTTTGTGTAATTTCGTTTTGTTTGGTGTTCAATCCTATAATGCTCTTTGGCGAATTACTGAGAGAGGTTATTTCAATTTGCCAAAATATGCGGAAAGTGGGAAGGTCCTAATTATGTGATGTGAATTTATAAGTTTAACAGAATTGAAAAAGAGCAGCTAAAAAAGATGTTAAAGTTTTATTATTATCTTATCAAAGAAAATATATAAAATTTTGATATTTGTTAGGAATAGCAATGTCTAATTAACAATTCACACACTTTTGTCGATGCATATTCTTCAAACAACAAAAGTTTGTTTTACTTTTGATTAATAAACATATCGCCTTCATTGCTGTTGAAACCTGAATATGTACAAAATATCATTTGATTTCAAAACTGATCTTGAACAATTATTTGATAACTTCTTACAATTTCGTCATTGGAAAGACAAAAACAACAAAAGAAATAAGTATTTACACTTCGTTAGCTGTTTGTTTCACTTTTTAGCCTTCAATGCAGACACAAATCTAATATTTTTGTTTATATTCAAAAAGTTAATTATAATTTTGTCCAGATTGATGTTTTCAATGAACTCAGAAGTCTTGATTTATCTAGTAATAGAGGTCCTTATGATATTCCTTCTACAGTATTGAACGAATTGTGGATTCTCAATAACAAAGCCTCTAACAATGAAATTTAATATGATTTTAAAATCTACTTTATTTCCTAACGTACGTAAAAAATCATTTGTTATACTTACCTTAAAGGATGGAGATAGTTTACTTGTTGTTTACCAAGATTGTCCAAAAAAATCATTTCCAAAATAATTATGCCATAGTTCCAAAATATTATAAATGAGAGTCTACATGAATTTTGCAAATATAAATCTTCTGCGACCAACCATCTTATTTATAAACTCTCGACAGTTGGTGCTCTTGAAAATCATTTACAGGTTAATGCTCTTTATACAGACATTTAAAAGGCATTTGATAGAATCTGCCATGATTTATTGTTTGCTAAACTAAATGGGCTGGATTTGACAAGTAATTTTTCCACTGTAAATAATCATAACGATTGTAATGTAAAGTTTAGGTGTTGATTAGTTTTTATAAAAAAATTAATCAACACCATATTCGCAAGTTATACTTTAGATAAAAGATATTAATGTAATATGTTTGAAATTTAAAAATGAGTAATAGATTGGGCGGTAGTTTTTCTAGAAAAGTTGGTTCGGCTCAAGCTAAACTGAATTTGGGTAAATGTAAAAGAAAAGCTGGAGAATATCTTGATGCGTTTGCCCACACATTAAAGTAGCTTTTTACACAAATACTGCTGTAGAATCCCAGGTTTTGCGATGTTTTGTCGTATAAAATAACCTCTTTCCATAATTGGTATCGCGATTATAAGTACAGCAATTAAGCAGAACGAAATACTCTCACATTAGCTGTCAAAATTGCCAGAGTTGTCAAAACGTGCGGACTCCTTAGGAACTCGTTAGGAATATTTAAACAATTACAATAATGTGGAGATGTCGATTACTAGTCCTGAAAGTCACGGAAATCAAATTAGTTGCAGATCTATCGTCGACATACAAAAACTATTTCTATTAGAATAGATTGCTGCTAAGAGAAGTTCCAACTATTATAATTTAGTTTGAATATGTGATACGGACGACGTGAAGGATGAAATTGAAAACAGGATAACTAGATGTATATACACATAGATAAAATTTTAATTAATTAGTAATTACAAAACTAAACGAACATTTGGGAGTGGGTGTTGGACTGAGTGACATTTTACGAACTTTCAAGTTTCAATAGCAACGAAGGAATTTTGTGTATCAAATAAAAGAAAATAATATTTATGTTGCTAAGATTACGATTCCTTGTGACATATGCCAGACGTTAAAATATAAACAAAACATCCAATGTCCAATTGAACCTTATTCGAAATATGTAATTTAGAAAAAAGTTGTCTTCTTTCAAGTAAATTTGATTTGTTTCTTCCATTTCTTCTTTTATTGATGATCCTTGGTCCTGGATTTGCATTTGAGGACTTTTATGACCTTACTTATTACAAGTGTATCACCCTTACTTACTTTGTTTCTTGTGGTTGGTATTGTTGACTGAGAATACTGTTGAGTCACTTTCAGGTTGTTTAACATCTTGTGATAGTTTTGATTTCACAGAAATTGAAGTTATCTTCATGCCGAAGCTTTCAATAGCAATAATCATTGGTTGATAGGAGGACTCTGGTAGACCGGAGAGTAGCAATGTAACTAGCCATTCATCGTCAACTGCGAAACCAATGTTTCTCAGCTTGTGAGCAGTACACATAATTTTGCTCACATATTTCTCTACGTTTTGACATAGAGTAAGTGAAGTATTATAGAGATCACGCAGCAGCCCATCACAGTGTGTCAACCAAGAGTCATCAAATACTTATGAAAACGTATCCCATACTTCTTTTGCAGTACTACTCTCTTGTATGTGCACGTAATTTATTTAGTCAACTAGTAAATTTATCTTAGTTTTTGCCTTTGTGTCTCGTTTTGAGTCCACAATGACACATGTTGTGGGGTCTATGCAGTTTCACAACTCCTCTTGCTGTAGGTATGATTTTAGAGCAAATCGCCACGTTACGTAATTATCTCGGCCGGTTAACTTTTCAATTAATGCCAATTGATTGTTTGCTGCCAATTTAAGAACCCTTATTCCAGATGTTACGAGAAAACACTTTTCAATTGTCGTATTGACGTTTTAGGTTAACTTCATTACTTTTCTCAGTAAGTAAACCATTCTCGGCTTCCCTGGGCTTTTCTGGCTCCATAACCTGTTAATTTTTCTTAAAAGAATTTTTTATTTCAGGAGAAAAACTTTAAGAATTTAGTGTTAAAATTACAACTTAACTGTCTACAGACGCACAATTCAAATTACAATTTTATCAGTTTATTTGTAGTTTCTACAGGTCATCGCATCAGTTACAATTGGATTCCCAAGAGGAGATGAAACATTATTTGTTTTAAGTTGTGTTATAATTTTCCTTTCTATGTAATAGCGTAAGCTATATTGCGCTGTAAATTAGATTTATTTGAGAAGAATGCTTCAGGTAAACTACTTTGGGTTAACAAGACAGCATTAAATTAACTGAGGAATGCATATTATCGGAATTTGGCTGTTAATTTGGCTTGTAACCTCGGTTACTAAACCAATAAACCATGTGTAGGGTCCGGAAAAAAGAAAAGCTAAGTGAAAAACTCAATAAAACCCAAAAGTCTGCTGACGTTTTCAGAGGTACCCGATTACCTTAGGAATAAAATTTTGGAACTAGAATGTGAGATACAGAGAGTGAAAGAGTGCTTACACAGCTTTGTCGTCTAAACTAGGGATACTATCGGTAAACTCTGATAGTACCCCTACTCCTAACGCTAATCCAAAATCTTTATCCCAACTAGCCACCCTTGCATCCCCTGCAAAGTCTTCCAGCTCCAAAATTCAGAAGACTTCTTGGAACTCGGTCACTCCCAAGGAGGTGATGTCGAAATTGTGAACCATTTATGGTTCAGTGTTGAAATTTATGTATATTGAATTGTATTAAAGTATTTTAGACCAAGTACCCTAAGAATTAGAAGAGCCTTCTCATAGAAAATAAACTCTTAAATTAGTATGGCAGGACTGTGTAGATAGAAATGGAATACAGGTTACAGTACTTTAAATCACAAACATTTATATAATATATAATATATATTTATTTCTTTTTTCCGGACCCTACACATAGTTTATTGGTTTAGTAACCGAGGTTATAAGCCAAATTAACAACTCTTCTCTTTCGATTATGGTACTATTATAACTAAATTCAGACAAAGGAAGGACGAACAACTCAAAAAAAATTGTAATTTTCAACAATATTCCCTGGTTGCTACCCACACTTTGAACAATTGACAAAAGTCGCTAACAATAAGAAACTTTTCTGTTGTTATCAATGGCAGAGGTAACGATCGTCATTTAACCAAGTTTCGGTAGCAACTACGGAAAAGTGTTGGTAGTGATATTTTCGTTTTTATTTAGTGACCCTATAAAGTTCCTATTAAAAGACAAGAGCCGAGAAATAAGAAAAGGAAAAGGAGGCCCAAATCCAGGTTCTATTGGCAGAAAGGAAAGCGGTACCACATCCAACGACACAGCTAGTTATTGTAAAGCCTCAGTTTTGATCGGTTACCTTAGAGTACATTAGAGTACCAATTAATTCTCTGTATCGTGTGGGGTCTTTGAATGGTTTTAAATCTCTGTTAAATTTTGAGTGGCAGTCATACAGTGTTTTAATTGGATTGCAATCTACCATTCTGAATTTCTCTGATATATATTTTTTTTGTTTAAGTGTTACTCCTTTCTTACTTTGGTTAATTTCTATTCTAAAGAAAAACCTAGCAATCTTTGATCTTCAATTTCTCAGCTAATTCTCTCTTAATTTCATTACCAGTTTGATTTTCGACAGTTCTTTTGTACTCCTTAAATTTTTCAAAAACTGCTTTCTTTGACTTAAGGAAAAAACCTGGCACCACCTATTATATTCGTCTATAAATGTAAGAAGATATCTTGATCCACCGCGAATCTGACTCGCATTGGTCCGCAGATATCTGAATGAACAATATTCAGTAACTGCTTACTTCTTCCTTCTCTATCAGTAAAGGGTTTCCTTGCTTGCTCACCTCGTTGACATTGTCACACCACATGGGTGATTTATCATTATCCAATTTATTACCGTGTACCAGTCGCTTTCTGTACAAATCCTGTACGCCTTTATAATGTAGGTAGTCTAGTTGTCTATGCCACAGGACCATTTTGTTTGAATTTCTATGCATTATTCACTTGTAGACATTTGAATTTCGTTGTATATAAACATATTACAATATTTTTCATAAAATCAAGTAGCCCAAAAAGTTTTCTTTATTTGTTTACAACAAAACTCTAATCAGTTCAGACTTTTATTTCATAAAAAACACATCTTTCTGAAGTTGCTCCTACGCTTCAATTCAAAATTAATAGTTAAATATTTTCTCTTTATTAATGAGGTTCTTCCTCATTGAGAATTGTAATTAGCAGAAATACTTATGTACAGTAGTGCTAGAAATGAAACCGATCTTACCAAACTGTTATTTTTAGGGAATAGTTTTGGCTAAATTCATTATTTATATTTACAGGAATTCCCAACTAAACACAGAATAAGGCTCCATAAAATAACACATTGATTTGTTTTCAGAATAAATTATGATTATTTTTTTATTGGAGCAAAGAGGGGGAAATCTACAAGACGTAGTGCCGGACTTTACCGACTAAAAACCCCTCTCCGGGCAATGATCCGAAGATCATGACCTAAGAGTAGTTAACCATAAAGGTTTAGGAAAATAGAAGGGAAAACTAAAGAGGTACGTAACAATCGCTACATAGTAAAGACAAGATGTTCAAAAGAGACGCAGAGGTCTAGACAGCCAAGAGACAAGGTCTCTTGTATCTGTCCGATTCACAGGGTTGGATATCATGCAAGCATGCAATCTCCGGATTAGATTGTTGAAAGATAGATCTCCGGAGGTTGAGGGCATGCTATTTTCTCTGAGGCTATGAAATATGAAAAAATATGCAAGAAATCCGAAAAAAGGTCAAGAAAAAGTCACAATAAAGGAGAAAACAGCAATACCAAGAAACCGTCTTCAAAAGTTCTATCAAAAAGGCTGAGGACAGGAATCTTCCCATTGGAGTTCCACATATCTGTCTGTGTATAAAGAAGGTACTTTCAATTTATGGAAAGTTTTCCATAGTATGGGCATACGTTTCAACTCAAATAACATCTGAGAATTAAGCATGTTTATAGTAATTATAATATTAGAATTGTGCCGTAGTAGTTTTTACTTATATTTTAATCTGTAATTTATGACGGAAAATGTGATTCATAAATGATTATATTGTGGATATCTGTATATTTTTCCACTGAATAATTGGATGTTGAAAAAATCGGCAATGTGACGAAACCATTTTATAACACCAAACTAATATTAAAATATCGACATAAGTTAAACAAAGTAGTTTTATTTGTAAAGTTATGTTATATTTAAATATTTGGGAATCTCATTTATGGTCATCCACTGTAGGTTGAAATACAAGGATTAGATTGATTCGAAACAGTTCTACCATCAAAAATATTATAACAAATTGAAAAATCATCACGATATTCCTTTGCTCTGTCAATTTGCTGAGACAGTGGATTAAAACGAATTATAAGAAAAGATATAACTGAACCACAATTGGGTGTTATATTAATACAATGTAAGAATCAAATCAAATATGCTAGAGAGAAGACAACTTTTTTATAAATTACATAGTTCTGACATATGCCATAAAGAAACGTAATTTGACATGTTATTTTATTTTTTGACAAACAATTCGTTGCTATTGATACTTGTTTGCAAAATGTCACTCAATCACACACTCACTCGTTATATTTTTTAATTACAAATTAATTAAAATTTTATTTGTTTTCAATTCTATTCCTCACCTTATAGTAGTTGAAACTTCTCTTAGCAGCAATCTATTCTAATGGAAATATAAAATTAACAATGTTAACAAAATCAATTTCGTTTCACATATTAATTACCTGTCGAAAATAAATGTCGATGAGAGATCTGCAACTGATTTGATTTCAGTGACTTGCGGGCTCGTAATCTCAACCTTGAGACGGTAAGTTGCTATTTTTGTAACTGTTTAAATATTTCACCTTTTTAAATCAACAGTAAATTCACGTAGTTGATTCTTTCAGCTTGAATAAGTGAGCGACAGATTTCAACTATGCACTGAATTTTTCTCCTTCACCTTTAATTATCACCCTCAAACAACACTAATATACCAATCTTTCCATAATTTTATGTCGTAAATTATTTAGATTCTTCATGTCTGGATGACAAGTTCAAATAATGTTAACACAATTTATAAACCAAATCATGAAATAGTGATTTCTATTTCACAATTTTCTGGGGAAATAAAGATTTGAAATCTTTGTTGGGTTGAAATTTATAATTAGTAGATTTATCTGTTGCAGTTTTGTTAAAACTTTCATCTACTTTAGTGCATATATATTTTTAGTGTTTCCATATTTTCTTGGGAGTAGGCATGTTTTGACAAAACACTGACAACATCATCGAGAACTAAAGTTGTAGTATGGAGCATACAGGTCCATACTTGCTTCAAAAATGTGTTAAAATCGTGGTAGTAACTCTCCATATGCGTTGGGATGTAGATGGAGTTCTTAGATACTTTATTTAAATTTGCATTCTGTAAAATGAAATAATTTTTGAGGGTATTGCAAAAATTATCTTCAAAAATTGATTGAATAAATCATATTGTAGAAGAGAATGAAAAACACAGTGACCAAAGATTTTTTTGAAAGAAGGAAAATAACGGAGCGATTTTTAATTAGGGATGTCTCAATTTGATTATACGGCGTTGTAGTGCGTTGATTCAGTCAACCAAAGGGGCGGTATATATAACACGATATTTTACACTAAATACTCTCTGTACTCTGTAATATTGTATAACTTTGGTTAACTTTTGATATATATACAAATCGGGATTTTTTTTTACAGTTTCTAAGACATTTTGGTGTTTTGTTAATATATCTTATCTCCTAACTTTATTTAAGTGAACTTTAAATATAATTGGTAATATTTTGATACAGCAAAATTAAAGCCCACGGGAATTTTTCATGTGGCTTGATTTCCGAGAATTTCATGATTAATTAACACTATTTGAAGTCAGAGCTCTGAAATAGATATATTTCGTTATTAATGTAATTGTTACAATATTCCGCCTTGATTAACTGCAATAAATTCTGTATCTAAGGGAATCCAAATTTAAAAAAACAATAGACCACTTGTTGTAACCTAGCATCTGTAATTTACAACTGTTCCCAAAACTTAATTTAAAATATTAACAATTTCAACATTCAAGAGATGCTGTGAAACTTTAGAACAGTAGGTGTCTCACCATTCAAAAAATCAACAACAACATACGCGCCATTAATTTATTTCAGATATAATTCATAAGGAATAACACATAATTTCTAAGGAAAGTCAAATTTGATGATTAACATCAGTGGATCAAATTTAAATGGAAAATGTGTGTGGTTTAAATTAACGGTTAAGACTTGAATAATACTATTTGGAGTAAATAATTAAATTATTTATTAACAATTTCTTAAAACGAGAGAATAAGTTTTTGAGAACTCTGGTTCTGTACGTGAGTTTTGACAACTAACTGTCAACTGATGTTGGAGATTTTGCTTGTTGGACGATTTTATAATGGCCTTACCAAGTACACAAAGTTGTTCTTCTAAATTGTCGAGATATTCTGAACACAGGATCCTATAATAATAATCGAGGAGCTATTTTCCTGTCACAGTTAACTGTGTAGCATTCTGCTGATATAATTTAATTTACAATGCGAAAAAATATCTTATTCTTGAAAATAAAGCTTACGCTATAACAGAGTCAAGAATTGAGACGCAATTTACTTGGAAAATCATTTATTTAGAATACCGATCAGACATGTAGTAGATGTTAAGATTCTGCATATAGCATATAGATAAACCAAGTAAATTGTGTGTCACCTCTTGAATGTTTATCTTTCTTTTCAGTTATGTTATACCTTATTGCACGGTAAAGTAGTTTTTTTAGAAAAATACTACTCAAAATGATCCCAGGTTCCTATAATCGCGATTATAAGATTAGCAACTAATTAGAATGAAAATACCCCAACATGCCCAAGTAGTCTAATTTGTCAGCAAGTTGTCAAAACGTGCGTAGCGGTTACGAGCTCTCAAGAAAACGTGGAGACACTTAAAATATATATGCACTAAAGTAGATGAAAATTTCATCAAAATTACAAATGAGCTATTAATTATAAATTTCAACTCAACAAAGATTGCAAATTTTTACACAGAAAATTGTGATTTGATTTTGTTTATAAATTGTGTTGTCATTATTTGAACTTGTCATCTAGACATGAGGAATCTAAATAAATTTTCACATAAAATTAGCAAAATTAGAAAGATTGGTATCTTAGTGTTGTTTGAGGGTGATAATCCAACCAAACGTGAAAGAGAGAAATTCAGTACCTAGTTGAAATTTGCCGCTCACTAATTCTTGCTTAAAGAATCAACTACGTGAATTATTTTTTGATTTAAAAAGTTACAATAATAGGAACCTACTGTCCGAAGGTTCCGATTACGAGTCACTGAAATCAAATCAGTTGTAGATGTCTCGACGACATTTATTTTCCATCAAAGGAATACTGTCTGTGAATCTGACAGATAATTAACATGTGAATAGAAATTGTTCATTAACTTTATACTTAAATGCAGAAATATATTTTGCTACTAAGAGACGTGGGGGATGAAATTGAAAACAAGTAACTTGCCTGATGTATATACACATAAATAAAATTTTAATTAATTAGTACTTACAAAATTAAACGAACATTTTGGAGTGAGTGTTGTATTGAGTGATATTTTGCAATCTTTCATGTTTCAGTAGCAACGAAGGAAGATTTTTAGTCAAATAAGAGAAAATAACATTTATGTTGCTAAGATTACGTCACCTTATGATGTATGTCAGCCTGTCCAATTATAGGCAAGAGTTATGGTTAATTCAATTAAACCTAATTTGAAATATGTGGTTTGGAATCACGTTGTCTTCTTTCAAGTAAATTTGATTTGATCTTAAATTGTATTAATATTACATCAAATTGTGGTTCAGTTATATTTTTTGTTATAATTCTATTCGTTTGAATCCACAGTGTCAACAAATTGACAGAGCAAAGAAATGTCGAGATGAGTTATAATAACTTTAATGGTAGAACTGTTCCGAATCAATTTCATCCTTATATTTCAATTTACACTAAATGACTATAAATGTGGTTCCCAAATATTTAAATATAATATAACTTTCCAAATGAAACTACTTTGTTTAAGTTTTGTGGTTAATTTAATTAATTTTAACCTCCAATTAGTTAGTGGAAAGAAGTACTTAAAAGATATATGCGACATAATTTTTTAGGATACACATTTACTGATTACAGTACAGATTAAATTTTAAGGAAGAATTACTTCGGCACTATTCTAAAATTATAATTAGAATAAACAAGCTTAATTCTCAGATGTAGGATGAGTTATAAGGTAGGTCCATACTATCGAAACATGGGACTCGAGATGGCGATCTGTGGTACAAGAATTGAACTTCTATCCAAAGAAAATTTCGACACGAGGCGGATTCAGGTAGAGGCGTTACTTACCAAAATCGATACCTGGAATTTCGTTAATGAAGTATCAAAGTCAGTTAGATGTCAGGGTGACAAAAAAAGTGAATCAGCGCTTAAAACGTGGATGTAAATAAGATAAAAAGGTAAATGCGGACATAATCCTACGCATAAGCCCATCGGACCTCAAGAGTATCAAAGGATGCGAGATTTCCAAAGATGTACGGCACTTTTGAAACAATTATTTTATATATTTTATATATTTTATATTATTTGATTAAGTATAAATAAAATTGGATAACGATAAATTACCCACGTGGTGTGGCATATATCAATGAGGTAAATATGCAAGGACACCCTTTACTGCCAGAGAATTAAGAAGTAAGCAGTTACTGAATATTGTTCATTCAGACATCTGCGGACCAAAGCGAGTTAGAACCAGAGGTGGATCAAGATATCTTCTAACATTTATAGACGATAATAGTAGATGGTGCAAGGTGTATTTTCTCATGTCAAAAGGAGAATTTCTTGAAAAATTTAAGGAGTACAAAAGAACTGCTGAAAAACGAACTGGTAATGAAAGTAAGAGAGAATTAGCTGAGAAATTGAAGATCAAAGAATGCTAGGTTTTTTTTGGAATAGAAATTAACCAAAGTAAGAAAAGAGTAACACTTAAACAAAAAAAATATATTTTAGAAAGTTAACAGAGATTTAAAAATGTTCAAAGACTCCACACGATACAGAGAATTAATTGGTACTCTAATGTACTCTAATCCAGCCGATCAAAACTGGGGCTTTACAATAATTAGCTGTGTCTTTCTGACAATCGAACCTGGATTTGAGCCGCCTTTTCATTTTCTTATTTCACGGTTTTTGTCTCTTAATAGGAACTTTTTCTGAAATGAAACTGGCGATGTGCCGTGTGGCCCCAATAGGACTCTGAAGCACTCAAACTTCTTGCAGGCACGCTTGCTGTTTACTCATTTCATGACCACTAATTCAGTTATTAAACTGTTTATAGTACGAAAACCTAAACTTAATTCAGTTGTTTCTTGGATTGGTAACCAAGGTTACCAACCAGGTAAACAAATTTTTTTATTTGTCTGAATTTAGTAACTAACTAAATTCAGACCAATTCAGTTACCATATTCGAAAGAGGAGAGTTGTTAATTTGGCTGGTAACTTCGGTTACTAAATCAATAAACTATGTGCGTGAACTATGTGTTGTGTCCGGAAAAGAGACAAGCTAAGTGAAAATCTCAATAAAAACCAAATGTCTGCCGACGTTTCCAGAGGTACCCGATTTCCTTAGTGTTCAAATTTATGTATATTGAATTGTACTAAAGCATTGCATATTCTTCAGACAACAGAAGTATGTCTTACTTTTGATTAATAAACATATCACCTTCATTGCTGTTGGAACCTGAATATGTACAAAATGTAATTTAATTTCAAAACTGAACTTGAACAATTATTTGGTAACTTACAATTTCGTCGTTGAAAAGACGAAAACTACAAAAGAAATAAGTATTTAGTCTTTACACGTGAGCTGTTTGTTTCGTTTTTTAGCTTTCAATGCAAACACAAATTTAAGCAATATCGTTTTGTCATGAAAATATTTTGGTTTATATTCAAAAAATAATAATAATTTTTTCCAGATTGATGTTTTTAATGAACTCAGAAGTCAGATTTATCTAGTAATAGAGGTCCTTATGATATTCCTTCTACAGCATTGAATGAATTGTGGATTATCATTAACAAAGCCTCTAAAAATGGAATTTAACTTGTTTTTAAAATGTGCTTTATTTCCTAATGTACAGAAAAAATCATTTATTACACCTACCTTAAAGAATGGAGATAGTTTACTTGTAACAAATTTAGGCCTGTATGAAAAATGTTTTGTATTCCATAATTGTCCAAAAAAATTCATTTTCAAAATAGTTCCAAAATATTATAAATGAGAGTCAACATGGATTTTGCAAATGTAAATCTTCTGCGACCAACATTCTTATTTATAACAATTCGACAGTTGTTGCTCTTGAAAATCATTTACAGGTTGATGTTGTTTATACAGACTTTTAAAAGGCATCTGATAGAATCTGCCATGATTTATTGTTTGCTGAACTAACTGGGCTGGAGTTGTCAAGTAAGTTTTCCACTGTTGATAATCATAACGATTGTAATGTAAAGTGATTAGTTTTTAAAAAAAAATAAATCAACATTATTTTCGAAAGTTACACTTTACATAAAAGATTTTAATGTAATATGTTTGAAATTTAGAAATGTGTAACAGATTAGGCGGTAGTTTATCTAGAAAAGTTGGTTTGGCTCAAACTAAAATAAATTTGCGTAAATGTAAAAGAAAAACTGGTGAATATTCTGGTGCACTGATTGCAGAACAATTTTTAGATGGGATGGACAGTAATTTAGCATATAAATTCACACAGACAGTTTTTGTATGTCGACGATAGATATGCAACTAATTTGATTTCCGTGACTTTCAGGACTAGTAATCGACATCTCCACAATAATGGCATCAAGTTGCCATTATTGTAATTGTTTAAATATTCCTAACGAGTTCCTAAGGAGTCCGCACGTTTTGACAACTCTAGGAATTTTGACAGCTAATGTGAGAGTATTTCGTTCTGCTTAATTGCTGTACTTATAATCGCGATACCGATTATGGAAAGAGATTATTTTATACGACAAAACATCGCAAAACCTGGGATCCTACAGCAGTATTTGTGTAAAAAGCTACTTTAATGTGTGGGCAAACGCATCAAGATATTCTCCAGCTTTTCTTTTACATTTACCCAAATTCAGTTTAGCTTGAGCCGAACCAACTTTTCTAGAAAAACTACCGCCCAATCTATTACTCATTTTTAAATTTCAAACACATTACATTAATATCTTTTATCTAAAGTATAACTTGCAAATATGGTGTTGATTAATTTTTTTATAAAAACTAATCACTTTACATTACAATCGTTATGATTATTTACAGTGGAAAAATTACTTGTCAAATCCAGCCCATTTAAGTTTAGCAAACAATAAATCATGGCAGATTCTATCAAATGCCTTTTAAATGTCTGTATAAACAGCATCAACCTGTAAATGATTTTCAAGAGCACCAACTGTCGAGACTCTTATTTATAATATTTTGGAACTATGGCATAATTATTTTGGAAATGATTTTTTTGGACAATCTTGGAAAACAACAAGTAAACTATCTCCATCCTTTAAGATAGGTATAACAAATGATTTTTTACGTACGTTAGGAAATAAAGTAGATTTTAAAAACATATTAAGTTTCATTGTTAGAGGCTTTGTTAATGAAAATCCACAATTCATTCAATACTGTAGAAAGAATATCATGAGGACCTCTATTACTAGATAAATAAAGACTTCTGACTTCATTGAAAACATCAATCTGGACAAAATTATAATTACGTTTTGAATATAAACAAAAATATTAGATTTGTGTCTGCATTGAAGGCAAAAAAGTGAAACAAACAGCTAACGAAGTGTAAATACTTATTTCTTTTGTTGTTTTTGTATTTTCAATGACGAAATTTTAAGAAGTTACCAAATAATTGTTCAAGATCAGTTTTGAAATCAAATGATATTTTGTACATATTCAGGTTTCAACAGCAATGAAGGCGATATGTTTATTAATCAAAAGTAAAACATACTTTTGTTGTCTGAAGAATATGCATCGACAAAAGTGTGTGAATTGTTAATTAGACATTGCTATTCCTAACAAATATCAAAATTTTATATATTTTCTTTGATAAGATAATAATAAAACTTAAACATCTTTTTTAGCTGCTTTTTTCCAATTTTGTTAAACTTATAAATTCACATCACATAATTAGGACCTTCCTACTTTCCGCATATTTTGGCAAATTTAAATAACCTCTCTCAGTAATTCGCCTTTAGAGCATTATATTATTGGACACCAAACGAAACGAAATTACACAAAGATCAGTTGCCAAGATTGTCAATGAGCTGTCAAAAAATATTAACCGAAACTGAGATCTGAGACGGCTAATCATTAGTGCTGTTTTTTCCCAAACCAGTTTAAAATTTTCTTCTCCATGAGAAGTCTCTTCTAATTCTTAGTGTACTTGGTCTAAAATACTTTAATACAATTCAATATACATAAATTTGAATACTGAACCATAACTGGTGCATCGTAGATAGACAATTTCGACATCACCTCCTTGGGAGTGACCGAGTTCCTGCGTTTTGGAGCTGGAAGACTTTGCAGGAGTGGGGGTGGCTGGTTGGGATAAAGATTTGGGATTAGCGTTAACAACTCTTCTCTTTCGATTACTATTATAACTAAATGCAGGCAGAGGAAGGACGAACAACTCAAACAAAAATTGTTACTATCAACAATATTTCCTGGTGCACTTTGAACAATTGACAAAAGTCGCTAACAATAAGAGACCTTTCTGTCGTTACCAATGGCAGCGGTAACAATCGTCATTTATCCAAATTTGAGTAGCAACTACGGAAAAGTGTTTGTTAAGGAATGAAATTGCACATTGATACTTGGAACCCCTCTGTATAGATGCCCTAACGCAAGCGTCATGCTACGAAGGGTTTTTAGTTCTTAGGTTTTAGTCTTTGACGTTTCTAGCCGAGTGCACACTTTGTAATAATATAATAAACGATTAGTTTTCTTGTAACATCGACTATTATTCTCATCACACTCACACCTCAGTTTTCAAAAGTGTTTGTAGTGATATTTTTGTTTTTATTTAGTGTCCCCCTTTTGTCTGAATTTAGTTAGTTACCAAATTCAGACAAATGAAAAAATTTGTTTACTTGTCTGGTAACCTTGGTTACCAATCCAAGAAACAACTGAATTAAATTTTTGTTTTCGTACTATAAAGAGTTTAATAACCGAATTAGCGATAATGAAATTGGAACCGGACGGCACATCGCCAGTTCCGTGCCACAAGAAGTTCATACTAAGAGACAAAAACCGTGAATGAAGAAAAGGAAAAGGCGGTTCAAATCCAGGTTCTATTGGCAGAAAGAAAGGTCAACCGCGCGGTAAACCCTGAGCACGACTCCGTTCGAAGTTCCGAAAGAGTTAACTATCTAAAGTAAGTAACAACAGCAAAATTCGGCAAAGCGCCACACCGACATCAGACCCCCAAATGGAGTTAGAGATAACGTTCGTCCTTCTGTTTGAATTTAGTTATAAGAGTTGCCATATTCAGACAAAAGAGAAGAGTTGTTAATTTGGCTGGTAACCTCGGTTACTAAACCAATAAACCATGTATAGAGTCCGCGAAAAAGATAAGCCAAGAGGTACCTGAAAACTAGACGTTAAGATTAAAATCTCGGAACTAGAGGGTGAATTACAACGAATGAAAGTAAGTAATGCATTAAGCTGTCTGCTAAGCTACAGATACCATCGGTAAATCCTGGAAGTACTCCTACTTCTAACCCTAACACCAATCCTTCCTCCCGACCAGCCACCCCACACCTCCAAAACGCAGAAGTCTTCCACAAAGTGGGATACGCCTATGGAGGTGTTCTCGAAATCCTGACGACGCACCCCTGTTCTCACCGAAAGGACACGGAAGCACTGGAAGTATTTGTTTCCATTAAGGTCATAATACAAAAGTTAATAGTTAGAACATGCCTGCTTACAAGGCGACGTGGAATGATAATGCAAGGTACTCAGTAAAACGCTTATTGACTATTTTACAACATTGGTGGGCTGTATACAACTAACTCTGCTCTTACAACTTAACTCTGTTTCTATAACTACGCTCTTCTGTTGTTTTTATTCTCCGTTGTCATCACAACCGTTATACACGATGTCTAGATATTCTAACATAATTTGCCTCGAGTGAATTGGACCAATGATGAGTAAGTATAGTGTTTGCATGAGTACTGAGGTTTACACTTTAAACTATCAATTATCACTGGTTGATTGTGTCTTATGAAATTTTATACAATATGTTCCTACTTTATCCACATGTAAAAAAATTAAAAACTAAGTTTCTTAAGTTGTTCTCTAAAGAGCTTATAACATTAACTATTCGTTATTCATTTGTAGACATTTGAATTCCGTTCCCATAAACAAATTTCAATGTTTTATTTATTAATTCGTTATTCATTTGTAGACATTTGAATTTCGTTGTCATAAACTAATTTCAATTTTGTTCATAAAATCAGGTAGACCAAAAAGTTTTCTTTACTTGTTTACCACCAAACTTTAATCAGTTCAAACTTTTGTTTCATACGAACCACATCTCTCTGAAGTTGCTCCTACGCTTCAATTCAAAATTATTAGATAAATATTCTCGCTTTTATTAATGAGTCCCTGCCTCATTGGAAATGATAATCGGAAGAAATACTTGTGTATAGTAATGCTAGAAATGAAACAGATCGTATCAAACTGTTATTTTTAGGGAATATTTTTGTCTAAATTCATTAATTTACTTACAGGAATTCCCAACTAAACAAAGAATAAGTACTTTCATGTATATGACGCTCCTTAAAACTACACATTAATACCTAATTAATTTGTTTTCAGAATAAATTAAGATTGAAATCTTAAAGTACGATGCAAAAGGCAAATGGTGTAGAGATTCTAGTGGCCCAAGAATTGGATTTAAATGTAAGTATAATTTTCATCTGTATTCAAGATTTTTATAATTAATGACATATTTTATGTTAAAACACACAATTAAATTATTTAAATTAAATGAAAAACAAATATAATTGGTATATATAATAAAATTAATATTTAATATTAATTTTATATATCTTTTTTAAAGTATTTCGACGATTCATTGGGCACGAGGAGTTACGTTCACATGGAAAGGCTGATTACCGTCAAATAAATGAAGATGAAATGAGCCACGACACATCCTGACGACATCGGCAAATATTTTCTCTGAGGCTATGAAATATGAATAAAAATCCAAGAAATCCAAAAAAAGTACAAAAAAAAAATCACAATAAAGAAGAAAACATCATTACCAAGAAACCGTATTCAAAAGTTCTACCAAAAAGGCTGAGGACTGGAATGTTCCCGTTTGAGTTCCACATTTCTATCTCTGTATATAGCAAGTACTTTCATTTTATGGAAATGTTTCCATAGTGTGGATCTAGGTTTCAACTCATCTATCATCTGAGAATGAAGCTTGTTTATAGCAATTATAATTTTAGATTAGTGCTGAAGTAATTTTTCCTTAAATTTTAATCTGTACTGTAATCACTAAATGTGTTTCCTAAAAAAATATGTTGCATATAACTTTTAAGTACCTCCACTGAATAGTTGAAGGTTAAAAAAATCGACAATGGGTCGAAACCATTTGTTAACAACCAAACTTATATTAAATTAATCACATAACTTAAAGGTACACAAAGTAGTTTTATTTGGAAAGTTATATTATATATAAATATTTGGGAATCACATTTATGGTCATTTAGTGCAGGTTGAAATATAAGGATGAATTTGATTCGGAACAGTTCTACCATTTAGTATAACTCATCTCATCTCGATATTTCTTTGCTCTGTCAATTTGTTGACACTGTGGATTCAAACGAATAGAATTATACCAAAAAATATAACTGAACCACAACTTGATGTAATATTAATACAATGCAAGATCAAATCAAATTTACTTGAAAGACGACATCCCTCACCTCTCTTAGCAACAAAGTATATATCGGCATTTAAGTATAAAGTTAACAATGTTAACAAAAGCAATTTCTATTCACATGTTAATTATCTGCAGAATCACAGACAGTATTTCTTTGATTCAAAATAAATGTCGACGAGAGATCTGCAACTGATTTGATTTTAGTGACTCGTAATCGAAACCTTCAGAGAGTAGGTTGCTATTATTGTAAATGTTTAATTATTTCACCTTTTTAAATCAAAAGTTAATTCACGTAGTTGATTCTTTAAGCAAGAATTAGAGAGCGGCAAATTTCAGCTAGGTACTGAATTTTTTCTATCACGTTTGGTTGGATTATTACCCTCAAATAACACTAAGATACCAATCTTTCCAAATTTGCTAATTTTATGTCAAAATTTAATTAGATTCCTCATCTCTAGATGACAACTTCAAATAATGTCAACACATTTTATTTACAAAATCATGAAAAAGTGATTTCCACTTTACAATTTTCTGATTTGCAATCTTTGTTCAGATGAAATTTATAATTAATAGCTGTATCATTTGTAATTTTGTTGAAATTTTCATCTACGTTTGTGCATATATATTTTAAGTGTCTCCACGTTTTCTTGAGAGCTGACAAATTGGACAACTTGGCCTTAGTTGCTGATTTATAATCGCGATTATAGGAACCTGGGATCCTATTAAGTAGTATTTTTCTAAAAAATCTTTATAAACATTCAAGAGGTGAAACACAATTTACTTTACCTACATGCTCCATACTTGCTTTAAAATAAAGTTCAAATCGTGGTGGTGAATCAAAACTTGAAGATTGTGATGCACAATATAAGTTGAACTTTGCGAATGTTATTTGATGGGATAAGAACCCTTTAGAAGATAAATAAAAGTTGCTCAAGTTTTTTGTGCTCTTCGCAATAACTAAATGAACAAGTTTAGAAGGTAAATTTACCAAAGAATAGTTTTGTACATAATCTGGGTTCATTAGCAACGAAGGCAGTTTGTTTATCAAACAAAAGAAACACATTCAATATTCATACATTCTTCCTTTCTATTTACCTGGAAGAATATCATCATCTAACACATGTCTGATCGGTATTCCAAATAAATGCTTTTCTAAGAAAATTGTGTCTCAATTCTTGACTCTGTTATAGCGTAAGCTTTATTTTCAATTATAAGATGTTTTTTCGCATTGTAAATTAAATTGTATCAGAAGAATGTTTCTCTGTTAACTGTCACAGGAGGATAGCTCCTCCATTATTATTATAGAATCCTGTGTTCAGAATATCTCGACAATTTAGAATATCATCTTTCTATATTTGGTATCGCCAATATAAAATCGACCAACAAGCAAAATGAAATAACTAAAATATCAGTTGTCAGTCAGTTGTCAAAACAAACGTACAGGTCCAGAGTTCTCTTTTTTTTTATTGGGTCAAATAGGGGAAAATATACAGGACGCATTCTGTTGGATGTCGAAGGCAGTGTCGGACTAACTAACTAAAAACCCCTCTCCGGGCATCGATCCGAAGATCATGGCCTAAGAGTATAACCATATAGGTTTAGGAAAATAGAGAGAAGGAAAAAATTAAAGAGGTTTGCAGCTAACCGCCACATACTAAAGAAAAGATGTCTCAAAGAGACGCAGAGGTCTAGACAGCCAAGAGACAAGGTCTCTTGCATCTGTCAGATTCACAGGGTAATTTCCGGATTAGAGTGTTGAAAGATAGATCTCCAGAGATTGAGGGCATGTTTGCGCCGCAGCTCCAAAAGAGAGGAAATGTTGTATTCGAAACAGACTTGTCTGTTACGAATATAGTATGGGACACCAAGGGCCGACCTCACTAGCCACATGTAGGTCCCTTGCAGGGACCTAATGAGCCAAGGGGCGGCGGTGCCCCATATAGGAAAAAGCATAAGTGAAAAGAGAGTGGACTGTCGCGTTAAAAACACGCAGCTTAACTAAAGAGGAAAGACGTTTAGAAAGGAAGAAAGATTTCAAAGCAACAAAGGCTGCTAGAGCTTTCCACTTTACCAAAGCGACCTGGCGAGAGAAACTGAGTTTCTTGTCAAGTATGACACCCAGGTACTTGGCGCTGGGACTCCACTCAACTTGGTGATCATTGATAAGGAATTTAGGTGGCAACCTTCGTCGATTTGAGAAGAAGATAGCTTCGGATTTAGAACGATTGATCTCCAATCTCCATCGAGAGTACCAACAGAGCAGTTTAGGCAGGAAGTTCCTAATATGGATCTCCGCATAAACTATACATCTGTGGGAGCTAATTAAGGCAACGTCATCGGCATACATTGCTATAGTAACTCTAGGACAAGATGGTATGTCGCTACAATAGAGATTGAAGAGAGTAGGAGATAGTTTGGAGCCTTGCGGGACACCAGCGGTAATAGTTCTCGAAGAAGAGAACTCGCTTCCAACCCTGGAACGAAAGGAGCGGTTGGAAAGGAAAGAGCGGATAGTGCCGATCAGATAAGAAGGAAAATTTAACGAAGCCAGTTTGTGTATTAGACCAGCGTGCCAAACCCTGTCAAATGCCTGCTTGACATCAAGGAGCAACATGGTACCATGCTGCCCCTTGTTACGCCTTCCAGCCATGTCCTCGGTCACTCGCAAAATCTGATGACCGGTACCATGGCCTCGACGAAATCCAAACTGAGCGTTCGGCAGGATGTGCTGGTCAGCCATAAATTCCTCAAGCCGAGTCCGAATAACCTGCTCCGCCACCTTGCTTAGCGAAGAAAGGAGGCTAATGGGACGATAACTGCTAGCAAGGTGGGCAGGTTTGTTGGGTTTTAAAATAGACACTACCGTCGCCACCTTCCATGCCGACGGGAAGTAGTGGAGACGGAGCATCGCATTTATAATGTTAGTAAGCATTACCACCTGAATGGTAGCAAGCTTCTTAAGGGCCACGTTGGGGATGGTGTCTGGGCCGGGACTTTTCCGGTTATTGAGGGCTTTAAGGATACCTCTGACTTCGCTGGGAGAAGTAGGAAGAATGTCACTATCAGGTTTTGGGAAAGTCATAGAGTCCACCTGACGGCTGATGGAGTTGTGCTCTACAACAAACCCAGGAAGACTGGCGTTTGGAGAGCATTGCCGCTCAAGGGAGTTGCAAACACCTCCGCTTTATCCTTGTCCAGGACGACTTTGATGCCATCATGAACAAGGTGCGGATAGCGCATACGCCTCCCTCGGATAGACCTTATGACTTTCCAGGTCCGACGAGGATGGAGTTCGGCCTCTGCTATGAACTCCTGGAACGAGGATCTCCGGAGTTCAAGCAGGCAGGCCCGGACCTCACGGCTCAGGGCGTTGTACCGGGCCTTGATGAAGAGGTCCCGAGTACGCTGCCAAAGTTTCCTGCTACGGTTTTTCTTCCACCTGCTCCAGAAAAACGATCAGCCCGGAGGATAGAATATCCTGGGATAAAGAATCCCATGTCCGGTTTTAGGAATGTCTCCTGCAGACAAACGACATCGGCTTCAGAGTCTCTCAAAAACTTATTCTCCTGTTTTAAGAAATTGTTAGTAAATAATTTCATTATTTATTCCATATGGTATTAGTCAAGCCTTAACCATTATGTTAAACCCTACACATTTTCCAATTAAAATCAATCCATTGATGTTAATCATCAAATTTGACTCTTTTAAGGAATTATGTGTTATGAATTACATCTGAAATAAATTGATGGCGTGTATGTAGTTGTTGAGTTTTTGAATGATGAGATACCTAGTGTTCTCAAGTTTCACTGCATCTCTTGAATGTTGAAATTGTTAATATTTCAAATTAAGTTGTAGGAACAATTGTAAATAACAGTTGCTAATTTACAATAAGTGTTGTATTGTTTTTTAAATTTGAATTCCCTTGGGTACATAATTTATTGCAGTTAATCAATCATATTGGAACAGTTACACTAATAACAAATTATATCTATTTTAGAGCTCTGGTTTCAAATAGTGTTAATTAGTCATGAAATTCTCGAAAATCAAGTCACATGAAAAATTCCCGTGGGCTTTAATTTTGCTGAATCAAAATATTACCAATCATATTAAAATTCATTTAAGTAAAGTTAGGCATATGATATATTATCAAAACACCAAGATGTCTTAGAAACTGTAAAAAAGAATTCCGATTTGTATATATATCAAAGGTTAATCAAAGTTATACAATATTACATAGTACAGAGAGTATTTAGTGTACAATATCGTGTTATATATACCGCCCATTTCGTTGACTGAATCAATGCACTACAACGCCGTATAATCAAATTGAGTCATCCTTAATTAAAAATCGCTCCGTTATTTCCCTTCTTTCAAAAAAACCTTTGGTCACTGTGTTTTTCAGTCTCTTCCACAATATGATTTATTCAATCAATTTTTGAAGATAATTTTTGCAATACCCTCAAAAATTATTTCTTTTTACAGATGGCAAATTTAAATAAAGCATCCTAAGAACTCCATCTACATCCCAACGCATATGGAGAGTTACTACCACGATTTTAACATATTTTTAAAGCAAGTATGGAGCATATAGGTAAAGCAATTGTGTCTCACTTCTTGAATGTCTATAGGAGCATAAACTTTCTTTTCAATTATGATATTATTATTATTATTACAGATATTTTAGAAGAATACTGCTTAATAGGATACAAGGGTCCGCGATGTTTGGTAGTATCAAAATACCTTCATTCTATGATCAGTATCGCGAATAAGCAGAACGAAAATACTCCATCTTTAGTTCTCGATGTTGTCAGTGTGTTGTCAAAACACGCATACTGTCAAGAAAATATGGAGACACCAAAGATATATATGCACCAAAGTAGATGAAAATTTTAACAGAACTGCAAATGATAAAGCCATTAATTATAAGTTTCAACCGAACAAAGATTGCAAATCAATATTTACGCAGAAAATTGTAAAATAGAAATTACTATTTGATGATTTGGTTTATAAGTTGTGTTGATATTATTTAAATTTGTCATCCAGACATGAGGAATCTAAATAATTTGCGATATAAAATTATCAAATATGGAAAGATTAGTATATCATTTGAGGGTGATAACCAATGTTGAAAAAGAAAATTTCAGTGTTGAAATATGTCGCTCAGTTATTCAAGCTGAGAGAATCACCTACGTGAATTTACTGTTGATTTAAAAAGGTGAAATATTTAAACAGTTACAAAAATAGCAACTTACTGTCTGAAGGTTTAGATTACGTGTCCTGAAAGTCACTGAAATCAAATCAGTTGCAGATCTCTCGTCTACATTCATTTCAAGTTTCAATAGCAACCAATTGTTTGTCAAAAAAAAACATTTATGTTGCTAAGATTAAGTTTCCTTATGACATATGTCAGAAGTATTTAATTTAGAAAAAAAGTTGTCTTCTCCCAAGCAAAACTTGATTTGATTCTTATATTGTATTTCACCAAATTGTGGTTCAGTTATATCTTTTCTTATAATTCTATTCGTTTTAATCCACAGTGTCAGCAAATTGACAGAGCAAAGGAATATCGTGATGATTTTTCGATTTGTTATAAAATTGTTGATGGTAGAACAGTTTCGAATCAATCTCATCCTTATATTTCAACCTACACTGGAAGACTATAAATGAGATTCACAAATAATTAAATATAACTTAACTTTACAAATAAAATTACTTAGTTTAACTTAAGTCGACAATTTAGTTTGGTGTTATAAAATGGTTTCGACACATTGTCGATTTTTTCAACCTCCAATTATTCAGTAGCAAGATTTACAGCTATATACAACATAATTATTTATGATATAAACATAATTATTTAGGAAACGCATTTACCGTCATAAAGTACAGATTACAATAGGAAAAATTTCTTCGCCACAATTATAAAATTATAATTATTATAAACATGCTTAATTCTCAAAATGAAAGTACCTGCTTTATACACAGACAGATATGTGGAACTCCAAAGGGAACATTCCAGTCCTCAGCCTTTTTGGTAGAACTTTTGGTAATGCTGTTTTCTTCTTTATTGGGATTTTTTCTTGTACTTTTTTTGATTTCTTGGATTTTTTTTTTCATATTTCCCGATATCGTGTGGCTTTGTCATAGCTCATTTCTTCTTCATTTATATGATAGTAATCAGTCTGTCAAAGTGTAACTAATTCCTGATGTCCAACGAATCGTCGAAATAGTTTATTTGTTTTCTATTTAAATTAAATAATTTAATTGTGTGTGTTTTAGCATAAAATATATCATTAATTATAAAAATCTTGAATACAGATGAAAATTATACGTACAATTAAATCCAATTCTTGGACCACTAGAATCTTTCCACCATTTGCCTTTTACATAGTACTTTCAGATTTCAATCTTAATTTATTGAATTTATTCTGAAAACAAATTATGTATAAGAGAGGTATGTTTCGATATGAACTGATTAAAGTTTGGTGGTAACCAAATAAAGAAATCTTTTTGTGCTACTTGATTTTATGAAAAATATTTAAATTTGTTTATGACAACGAAATTCAAATATCTGCAAAGGAATAACGAATTGTTAATGTCATAAGCCCTTTATAGAACAACTTAAGAAACATAGTTCTTAAATATTTTTACAGGTAGATCAAGTTGGAACATATTGTATAAAATTTCATAAGATTTGTGCTCACAATCATTAACATCCATATTGCTAAAAAGTAAATCCCAATCAACTACTGATAAGTGATAGTTTAATGAGTAAACCTCAGAACTCATGAAAACACTATACTCATCATTAGTCCAATTCACTCGGGGCAGGTTTCAATCTCCAGTTACTAAAAATATATCCACTGATGCACAATGATTGGAATAAAAATCAGAACCAGATGCTGGTAAACTGTTCCAATTATTCACTTTTGGCTTTTGACCTTAATGGATATAAAGACTTCCAGTACTTTCATGTCCTTTCGGTGAGCACAGGGGTGCGTCATCATCAGACGATTTCGACATCACCTTTATAGGCGTGACCCACTTCGTGGAAAACTTGCGTTTTGGAGGTGTGGGGTGGCTAGTTGGGAGAAAGGATTGGTGTTAAAAGTAGGAGTATTTCCAGGATTTACCAAAGGTGTCTGCAGTTTAGCAGACAGCTTACTGCATTACATACTTTCATTCGTTGTAGTTCACCCTCTAGTTCCGATATTTTAATCTTAAGGCCTCTTGAAGCGCCGGCAGACCAGTTTTGTCCTTCAGACACGGCGCCCAAGTCGTGCCGGTTCGAATATCCGTACCGATACGACGATCCCCGACTGAGACCGTCCCGATTCACATCCGGGACAATGCAGTAAGTTTTCTTTTGTTTTTTAAATTTTATATAAATGTCCTTAGATACATACTTTATTGTCACTCATGGTTAATCATAATAAAATCTATAAATAAATAAAAATTTATCTCAGTTTGAATCCGAATATAAACGCACACTGGTAAAAAGTAATATTTTTCAAGGAAATAAATAATATACATTAGGGCAAATTTTAATATTGATAAGATTTAGATGATTGAGATAATGTTAGAAATTGTTCAGTGTTCAAATTTATGTATATTGAATTGAATTAAAGCAAAAAGATCAATACACTAACATTTAGAAAAAAGGTTTCATAGAAAAGAAACACTTAAATTAGTTTGGCAAAATTCTGAAGACTGATATGGAATACGGTTCGTATTCTTTGACAACTCATTGACAATTTTGATAACTGATCTTTGTGTAATTTTGTTTTGTTCGGTATCCGATCCCATAATGCTCTTTGGCGAATTACGGAAAGAGGTTATTTCAATCTGCCAAAATGTGCGGAATGAGGATCGTATAAATATTACTGATGCTGACCCAGCGAACTAAATATAATAATATGCTTTCCTTAGTTAACTTAATGCTGTCTTGTTAACCCTAATTAGTTTACTTGAAGCATTCTTCTAAAAAAAATCTAATTTACAGCGCAATGTAGCTTACACTATTATAAAGAATGAAAAATTTTGACACTACTTAAAACAAATAATGTTTCATCTCCTCTTGGGAAGCCAATTGTAACTGATGCGATGAGCTGGTAGGAGTGCACTAAAACTACACATAAACTGTTAAAATTGTAATTTGAATTGTGCGCCTGTGGACAGTTAAGTTGTAATTTTAACACTAAATTCTTAAATATAAATTTTTCTTGAGAAATAATAAATTCTTTTGAGTCCAGAAAGGCTTATTTACTGAGAAAAGTAATAAAGTTAACCTAAAACGTCAATACGACATTTGAAAGGTGATTTCTCGTAACATCTGGAATAAGGGTTCTTAAATTGTCAGCAAACAATCAATTGGCATTAATTGAAAAGTTAACAGGCCGAGATAATTACGTAACCTAGCGATTTGCTGTAAATACACATCTACAGTAAGAGAAGTTGTGGACTGCATAAAACCCCCCACATGTGTCATTGTGGACACAAAAAGAGACTCAAAGGCAAAAACTAAGATAAATTTACTAGTTGACTCAATAAATTACGTGCACATACAAGAGAGTAGTACTGCAAAATAAGTATGGGATAACTCTTGGTTGACACGCTGTGATGGGCTGCTGCATGATCTCTGTAATACTTCACTTACTGCATGTTAAAACGTAGAGAAATATGTGAGCATAATAATGTGTACTGCTCACAAGCTCAGAAACATTGGTTTCGAAGTTGACGATGAATGGCTATTTACAGTGCTACTCTCCAGTCTACTAGAATCCTATCAACCAATGATTATTGCTATTGAAAGCTCCGGCATGAAGATAACTTCAGTTTCTGTGAAATCAAAACTATCACAAGATGTTAAACAACCTGAAAGTGACTCAACAGTATTGTCAGTCATCAAGAAAACAACCAACAACCAAGTAAGGATTCAAGGTGCTACACTTGTAACAAGTAAGGTCATAAAAGTCCTCAAATGCAAATCCAGGACCAAGAATGTTCAACAAAAAGCAAGTAGTTCATCATATGCTGTTGTGTTTGAGGCAACATCCAGCCAAAATGACCCATGGCAAGTGGCTTCCGGTGCATCGTCACACATGACAAGACGTAAGAACATGCTTGAAAATATGACGGCTCCTGTCATACATAAAATCAGAGTCGCAGACAACAAAGTATAATCTGTGCAATGCTCAGTATAAGTGAGATTGGACCATTATGACGATGAAGGTCAAAACAAAAAGGTGCTTTTTCCAAAAGTATTATGTGTTCCTAAACTGGCAACAGATTTATTGTCTCAAAGTCTGATTATTTGCGGTGGTCGCCAAGTAAAACTTGACGGAACAGGCTGTGTTATGTGAGGGTCGACTGGAATAATATTAGGACTAGCATTAGTCTTTTCAAATCTGTTTAAAATTTGTTCCACATAGATACTAAAACTTTCTATTTGCATTCCCAAAAAATTACTTGGGGTTTCCATTATTTTAATTCCAATATGTGTTTTTCAGTTTTTTTTTTAAATTATTTTAGTTCTGATTCATCAATTGAGAATAACAGGCCATCATCAACATAGGCACAACTAGCATTTCTTCTTACTGAAATCAAATTTACTTGAAAGAAGGCAACTTTTTTTAAATTACATATTTCGAATATGGTTTAATTGGACATTGGATGTTTTGTTTATATTGTAACGTCTGGCATATGTCACAAGGAAACGTAATCTTAGCAACATAAATGTTATTTTCTTTTATTTGATAAACAAAATTCTTTCGTTGCTACTGAAGTTTGAACGTTCGTGATTTCCGTGATTTTTCAGGACTCGTAATCGAAACCTTCAAACAAAAAGTTGCCATTATTGTAATTGTTTAAATATTTCACTTTTTTAAATCAACAGTAAATTATCGTGGTTGATTCTTTCAGCTTGAATTAGTGAGCGACAATTTTTCTCTTTCACTTTTGGTTGGGTTATCACTCTCCCACAAGACTAAGATACCAATGTTTCCATATTTGCTAATTTTATGAAGAAAATTATTTAGATTCCTCATGTTTGGATGACAAGTTCAAATAATGTCAACACAACTTTTAAACCAAATCATGAAATATTGATTTCTATTCTACAATTTTCTGCGTAAAGATTTGCAATCTTTTTACAGTAGAAATTTATAAGTAATAGCATTTTTTGTTGGTTTGTTACATATATATTTTTAGTGTCTCCACGTTTTCTTGAGTGTTCCTAACGAGTACGCACGTTTTGACAACTCTCTGACAACTTAGTCAACTAATGTTGGAATATTTTCGTTCTGGTTAATTGCTGATCTTATAATCGCGATACCGATTATAAAAAGAGGTTATTTTATACGACAAAGCATCGCAGAGCCTGGGATCCTATTAACCAGTATTTTTCTAAATATCTACTTTATAGTGCAACAAGGGCAACATAATTAAAAGGAACGCTTACACTATTATAGACATTCAAGAAGTGAGACACGATTACTTGTTTTACTTATATGTTCCATACTTGCTTTAAAAATGTGTTAAAATCGTGGTAGTAACTCTCCATATGCGTTGAATTGTAAATGGAGTTCTTAGGATGCTTTATTTAAATTTGCAATTTGTAAAAAGAAATAATTTTTGAGGGTATTAGAGAGTTTGATGAATAACCCGAAAAGTTTTGACATTGACAGAATTTGGAAGGGCGTGACAACTAAGTTGACTTATTAATTACTAGTCAGTAATAGATGATGTTAAAAGAGAAATGGAAAGATTAAATATTTCTACTCATAATTTCTTCTTCAACAATAACGCATACTTTAAGCTGGAATTTATATGCTAAATTACTGTCCATCCCATTTAAAAATTGTTCTGCAATCAGTGCTTTTTAATAATATCTGTATTCTTGAACCTCTGTGTTTGAACTCTTTCAGCACCAGAATATTCACCAGCTTTTCTTTTACATTTACGCAAATTCATTTTAGTTTGAGCCAAACCAACTTTTCTAGATAAACTACCGCCTAATCTGTTACACATTTCTAAATTTCAAACATATTACATTAAAATCTTTTATGTAAAGTGTAACTTTCGAAAATAATGTTGATTTATTTTTTTTTAAAAAACTGATCACTTTACATTACAATCGTTATGATTATCTACAGTGGAAAACTTACTTGACAACTCCAGCCCAGTTAGTTCAGCAAACAATAAATCATGGCAGATTCTATCAGATGCCTTTTAAAAGTCTGTATAAACAACATCAACCTGTAAATGATTTTCAAGAGCAACAACTGTCGAATTGTTATAAATAAGAAGGTTGGTCGCAGAAGATTTACATTTGCAAAATCCGTGTTGACTCTCATTTATAATATTTTGGAACTATGGCATAATTATTTTGGAAATGAATTTTTTTGGACAATTATGAAATACAAAACATTTTTCATACAGGCCTAAATTTGTTACAAGTAAACTACCTCCATTCTTTAAGGTACGTATAATAAATGAATTTTTCTGTGCATTAGGAAATAAAGCACATTTTAAAAACAAGTTAAATTTCATGGTTAGAGGCTTTGTTAATTATAATCCACAATTCATTCAATACTGTAGAAGGAATATCATAAGGACCTCTATTACTAGATAAATCTGACTTCTGAGTTCATTAAAAACATCAATCTGGAAAAAATTATTATTATTTTTTGAATATAAACAAAAATATTTTCATGACAAAACGATATTGTTTAAATTTGTGTTTGCATTGAAAGCCAAAAAATGAAACAAACAGCTCACGTGTAAAGAGTAAATACTTATTTCTTTTGTAGTTTTCGTCTTTTCAACGACGAAATTGTAAGTTACCAAATAATTGTTCAAGTTCAGTTTTGAAATCAAATTACATTTTGTACATATTCAGGTTCCAACAGCAATGAAGGCGATTTGTTTATTAATCAAAAGTAAAACATACTTTTGTTGTCTGAAGAATATGCAATGCTTTAATACAATTCAATATACATAAATTTGAACACTAAGGAAATTGGGTACCTCTGGAAACGTCGGCAGACTTTTGGGTTTTATTGAGTTTTTCACTTAGCTTATCTCTTTTCCGGACACTACACATAGTTTATTAATTTAGTAACCGATGTTACCAGCCAAATTAACAACCCTTCTCTTTCGAATTTGGTAACTATTATAACTAAATTCAAACAGAAGAATGACAAACAACTCACACCAAAATTGTTACAATCAACAATATTCCCTGGTTGCTAACCACACTTTGAACAATTGACAAAAGTTGCTAACAACAAAAGACTTTTCTGTCGTTACCAATGGCAGCGGTAACTATCGTCATTTATCCAAGTTTGGGTAGCAACTACTGAAATCTGACCATCTTTTGTCTGAATTTAGTTAGTTATTAAATTCAGACAAATAAAAAAAATTGTTTACTTGGTTGGTAACCTTGGTTACCAATTCAAGAAACAACTGAATTAAGTTTTGGTTTTCGTACTATAAACAATTTAATAACTGAATTAGCGGTCATGAAATGCGAAAACAGCAAGCGTGCCTGCAAGAAGTTCGAGTGCTTCAGAGTCCTATTGGGACCACACGGCACTTCGCCAGTTCCATTTCAGAATAAGTTCCTATTAAGAGACAAAAACGGTGAAATAAGAAACTGAAAAAGCGCCTCAAATCCAGGTTCGATTGTCAGAAAGACACAGCTAATTATTGTAAAGCCCCAGTTTTGATCGGCTGCATTAGACTACATTAGACTACCAATTAATTCTCAGTATCGTGTGGGGACTTTAAACATTTTTAAATCTCTGTTAACTTTTGAGTGGCAGTCATAGGGTGTTTTAACTGGATTGTAATCTATCATTCTGAATATCTCTAAAATATATTTTTTTTGTTTAAGTGTTACTCCTTTCTTGCTTTGGTTAATTTCTATTCCAAAAAACACTTAGCATTCTTTGATCTTGATTTCTCAGCTAATTTTCTCTTAATTTCATTACCAGTTTGTTTTTCGACAGTTCTTTAGTACTCCTTAAATTTTTCAAGAAATTCTCCTTTTGACATGAGAAAATACACCTAAATGTTAGAAGATATCTTGATCCACCACTGGTTCTGACTCGCATTGGTCCGCAGATGTCTGAATGAACAATATTCAGTAACTGCTTACTTCTTACTTCTCTGTCAGTAAAGGGTATCCTTGCTTGTTTACCTCGTTGACATATGTCACACTACGTGGGTAATTTATCGTTATCCAATTTTATTTATACTTAAATATATATTATATATAAAATATATAAAATAATTGTTCCAATAGTGCCGGTCCATTTGAAGCATGGATTGACTCCAATTTCAATCTTTGGGAATCTCGCATCCTTTGATACTCTTGAGGTCCGATGGGCTTATGCATAGGATTATGTCCGCATTTACCTTTTTATCTTATTTACATCCACGTTTTAGGCGCTGATTCACTTTTTGTGTCACCCTGACATATAACTGGCTATGATACTTCACCATTAACGAAATCCCAGGTATCGATTTTGGTAAGTAACGCCTCTACCTGAATCCGCCTCGTGTCGAAATTTTCTTTTCTTACTACCTCGGTCGAAAGTACGTATTTTGCTCCCCGGTTCCACGATAGGAAATAGTATTTTTCTGTAGTGGAACCGGGGAGCAAAATACGTACTTTCGACCGAGGTAGTAAGAGAAATGGTATACACTACACGGGAAAAAAGTTCCATGTTTCGATAGTACGGACCTACGTTATAACTCATAGTACATATGAGAATTAAGCTTGTTTATTCTAATTATAATTTTAGAATAGTGACGAAGTTATTCTTCCTTAAAATTTAATCTGTACTGTAATCAGTAAATGTGTTTCCTAAAAAATTATGTCGCATATATCTTTTAAGTACTTCTTTCCACTAACTAATTGGAGGTTAAAATTAATTAAATTAAACACAAAACTTAAACAAAATAATTTTATTTGGAAAGTTATATTATATTTAAATATTTGGGAACCACATTTATAGTCATTTAGTGTAAGTTGAAAAATAAGGATGAAATTGATTCGGAACAGTTCTACCATTAAAGTTATTATAACTCATCTCGACATTTCTTTGATCTGTCAATTTGTTGACACTGTGGATTCAAACAAATAGAATTATAACAAAAAATATAACTGAACCACAATTTGATGTAATATTAATACAATATAAGATCAAATCAAATTTATTTGAAAGAGGACAACGTGTTTCCAAACCACATATTTCGAATTAGGTTTAATTGAATTAACCATAACTCTTGCCTCTAATTGGACAGGCTGATATACATCATAAGGTGACGTAATCTTCCTTCGTTGCTACTGAAATATGAAAGATTGCAAAATGTCACTCAATACAACACTCACTCCAAAATGTTCGTTAATTTTGTAATAACTAATTAATTAAAATTTTATTTACGTATATATACATCAGGCAAGTTACTTGTTTTCAATTTCATCCCCCACGTCTCTTAGTAGCAAAATATATTTCTGCATTTAAGTATAAAGTTAATGAAAACAATTTCTATTCACATGTTAATTATCTGTCAGATTCACAGACAGTATTCCTTTGATGGAAAATAAATGTCGTCGAGACATCTACAACTGATTTGATTTCAGTGACTCGTAATCGGAACCTTCGGACAGTAGGTTCCTATTATTGTAACTGTTTAAATATGTCACCTTTTTAAATCAAAAAATAATTCACGTAGTTGATTCTTTAAGCAAGAATTAGTGAGCGGCAAATTTCAACTAGGTACTGAATTTCTCTCTTTCACGTTTGGTTGGATTATCACCCTCAAACAACACTAAGATACCAATCTTTCTAATTTTGCTAATTTTATGTCAAAATTTATTTAGATTCCTCATGTCTAGATGACAAGTTCAAATAATGACAACACAATTTATAAACAAAATCAAATCACAATTTTCTGTGTAAAAATTTGCAATCTTTGTTGAAATGAAATTTATAATTAATAACTCTATCATTTGTAATTTTGATGAAATTTTCATCTACTTTAGTGCATATATATTTTAAGTGTCTCCACGTTTTCTTGAGAGCTCGTAACCACTACACACGTTTTGACAATTTGCTGACAAATTAGACAACTTGGGCATGTTGGGGTATTTTCATTCTGCTTAGTTGCTAATCTTATAATCGCGATTATAGGAACCTGGGATCATATTAAGTAGTATTTTTCTAAAAAATCTACCTTACCGTGCAATAAGGTAAAACATAACTGAAAAGAAAGATAAACATTCAAGAGGTGACACACAATTTACTTGGTTTACCTATATGCTATATGCAGAATCTTAACATCTACTACATGTCTGATCGGTATTCTAAATAAATGATTTTCTAAGTAAATTGCGTCTCAATTCTTGACTCTGTTATAGCGTAAGCTTTATTTTCAAGAATAAGATATTTTTTCGCATTGTAAATTAAATCAGCAGAATGCCACACAGTTAACTGTGACAGGAAAATAGCTCCTCGATTATTATTATAGGATCCTGTGTTCAGAATATCTCGACAATTTAGAATAACAACTTTGTATACTTGGTAAGGCCATTATAAGATCGGCCAACAAGCAAAATGAAATAACTCCAACATCAGTTGACAGTTAGTTGTCAAAACACACGTACAGAACCAGAGTTATCAAAAACTTATTCTCTCGTTTTAAGAAATTGTTAATAAATAATTTCATTATTTATTCCATATAGTATTATTCAAGTCTTAACCATTAATTTAAACCACACACATTTTCCATTTAAATTTGATTCACTGATGTTAATCATCAAATTTGACTTTCATTAGAAATTATGTGTTATTCCTCATGAATTACATCTGAAATAAATTAATGGCGTGTATGTAGTTGTTGATTTTTTGAATGGTGAGACACCTACTGTTCTAAAGTTTCGCAGCATCTCTTGAATGTTGAAATTGTTAATATTTTAAATTAAGTGTTGGGAACAGATGTAAATAACAGATGTTAGGTGTTCTATTGTTTTTCTAAATTTGGATTCCCTTAGATACATAATTTATTGCAGTTAATCAAGGCGGAATATTGTAACAATTACATTAATAACGAAATATATCTATTTTAGAGCTCTGATTTCAAATAGTGTTAATTAATTATGAAATTCTCGGAAATCAAGCCACATGAAAATTTCCCGTGGGCTTTAATTTTGCTGGATCAAAATATTACCATATCATATCATATTTAAAGTTCACTCAAATAAAGTTAGGACATATGATATATTAACAAAACACTAAAATGTCTTTGAAACTGTAAAAAAGAATCCCGATTTGTATATATATCAAAAGTTAACCAAAGTTATACAATATTACAGAGTACAGTGTGTTTTTAGTGTAAAATATCGTGTTATATATACCGCCCCTTTGGTTGACTGAATCAACGCACTACAACGCCGTATAATCATATTGAGACATCCCTAATTAAAAATCGCTCCGTTACTTTCCTTCTTACAAAAAAATCTTTGGTCACTGTGTTTTTCATTCTCTTCTACAATATGATTTATTCAATCAATATTTGAAGATCATTTTTGCAATACCCTCAAAAATTATTACTTCTTACAGATTGCAAATTTAAATAAAGTATCTTAAGAACTCCATCTACATCCCAACGCATATGGAGAGTTACTACCACGATTTTAACATATTTTTGAAGCAAGTATGGAGCATACAGGTAAAGCAAGTAAATTGTGTCTCACTTCTTGAATGTCTATAAGAGCATAAACTTTCATTTCAATTATGATATACCTTATTACAGATATTTTAGAAGAATACTGCTTAATAGGATACAAGGCTCCGCGATGTTTGATTGTATATAATAACTTCTTTCCATGATCGGTATCGCGATTATATGATAACCGAATAAGCAGAACGAAAATACTACAACTTTAGTTCTCGATGATGTTGTCAGTGTTTTGTCAAAACATGCCTACTCCCAAGAAAATATGGAAACACTAAAAATATATATGCACTAAAGTAGAGATGAAAGTTTTAACAAAGCTGCAACAGATAAATCTATTAATTATAAATTTCAACCCAACAAAGATTGCAAATCTTTATTTCCCCAGAAAATTGTGAAATAGTGTGAATCACTATTTCATGATTTGGTTTATAAATTGTGTTAACATTATTTGAACTTGTCATCCAGACATGAAGAATCTAAATAATTTGCGACATAAAATTATCAAATATGGAAAGATTGGTATATTAGTGTTGTTTGAGGGTGATAACTAAAGGTGAAGGAGAAAAATTCTTAAATTTTTAAAAAGGTGAAATATTTAAACAGTTACAAAAATAGCAACTTACCGTCTGAAGGTTTAGATTACTAGCCCTGAAAGTCACTGAAATAAAATTAGTTGCAGATCCCTCTTTGACATTTATTTTCTACATGTAATTAATATGTGAAAAGAAATTGTTTTTGTTAACTTTGTTAACTTAATATTTACATTAGAATAGATTGCTGCTAAGAGAAGTTTCAACTATTATAAGGTGAGGAATAGAATTGAAAACAAGATAACTAGCCTGATGTATATACACATAAATAAAATTTTAATTAATTTGTAATTACAAAATAAAACGAGTGGGTGTGTGATTGAGTGACATTTTGCAAACTTTCAAGTATCAATAGCAATGAATTGTTTGTCAAAAAATAAAATAACATGTCAAATTACGTTTCTTTATGGCATATGTCAAAAGTATGTAATTTAGAAAAAAGTTGTCTTCTCCCAAGCAAATTTGATTTGATTCTTACATTGTATTGATATAACACCAAATTGTGATTCAGTTATATCGTTTCTTATAATTCGTTTTAATCCACGGTCTCAGCAAATTGACAGAGCAAAGGAATATCGTGATGATTTTTCAAATTGTTATAATATTTTTGATGGTAGAACTGTTTCGAATCAATCTCATCCTTGTATTTCAACCTACAGTGGATGACCATAAATGAGATTCCCAAATATTTAAATATAACATAACTTTACAAATAAAACTACTTTGTTTAACTTATGTCGATATTTTAATATTAGTTTGGTGTTATAAAATGGTTTCGACACATTGCCGATTTCAATTTCCAATTATTCAGTGGAAAAATATACAGATATACACAATATAATTATTTAGGAAACACATTTTCCGTCATAAATTATAGATTAAAATATAAGCAAAAACTACTACGGTACGATTTTAATATTATAATTACTACAAACGTGCTTAATTCTCAGATGTTAGATGAGTTGAAACGTATGCCCATACTGTGGAAAACTTTCCATAAAATGAAAGTAACTGCTTTATATACAGACAGATATGTGAAACTCCAACGGGAACATTCCAGTCCTCAGCCTTTTTGATAGAACTTTTGAAGACGGTTACTTGGTAATGCTGTTTTCTCTGTTATTGCTATTTTTTCTTGTACTTTTTTTGGATTTCTTGCATATTTTTTCATATTTCATAGCCTCAGAGAAAATAGCATGCCCTCAATCTCCGGAGATCTATCTTTCAACAGTCTAATCCGGAGATTGCATGATATCCAACCCTGTGAATCCGACAGATACAAGAGACCTTGTCTCTTGGCTGTCTAGACTTCTGCGTCTCTTTGGGACATCTTTTCTTTACTATGTAGCGATTGTTACGTACCTCTTTAATTTTCCCTTCTATTTTCCTAAACCTTTATGGTTAACTACTCTTAGGCCATGATCTTCGGATCGGTGCCCGGAGAGGGGTTTTTAGTCGGTAAAGTCCGGCACTACGTCTTGTAGATTTCCCCTTCTTTGCTCCAATAAAAAAATAATCATAATTTATTCTGAAAACAAATCAATGTGTCATTTTATGGAGCCTTATTCTGTGTTTAGTTGGGAATTCCTGTAAATATAAATAATGAATTTAGCCAAAACTATTCCCTAAAAATAACAGTTTGGTAAGATCGGTTTCATTTCTAGCACTACTGTAAATAAGTATTTCTTCTAATTACCATTTTCAATGAGAAAGAACCTCATTAATAAAGAGAGAATATTTAACTATTAATTTTGAATTGAAGCGTAGGAGCATCTTCAGAGAGATGTGTTTCTTATGAAATAAAAGTTTGAAGTGATTAGAGTTTTGTGGTAAACAAATAAAGAAAACTTTTTGGTCTACTTGATTTTATGAAAAATATTGAAATATGTTTATATACAACGAAATTCAAATGTCTACAAATGAATAATGCATAGAAATTCAAACAAAATGGTCCTGTGGCATAGACAACTGGAGTACCTACATTGTAAAGGCGTACAGGATTTGTACAGAAAGCGACTGGTACACGGTAATAAATTGGATAATGATAAATTACCCATGTGGTGTGACAATGTCAACGAGGTGAGCAAGCAAGGAAACCCTTTACTGACAGAGAAGGAAGAAGTAAGCAGTTACTGAATGTTGTTCATTCAGATATCTGCGGACCAATGCGAGTCAGACTCAGCGGTGGATCAAGATATCTTCTTACATTAATAGACGATTATAAAAGGTGGTGCCAGGTTTTTTTTCCATAAGTCAAAGAGAGAAGCTTTTGAAAAATTTAAGGAGTACAAAAGAACTGTCGAAAAACAAACTGGTAATGAAATTAAGAGGGAATTAGCTGAGAAATTGAAGATCAAAGATTGCTAGGTTTTTCTTTAGAATAGAAATTAACCAAAGTAAGAAAGGAGTAAGACTTAAACAAAAAAAATATATTTTAGAGAAATGCAGAATGGTAGATTGCAATCCAATTAAAACACCGTATGACTGCCACTCAAAATTTAACAGAGATTTAAAACCATTCAAAGACCCCACACGATACAGAGAATTAATTGGTATTCTAATGTACTCTAATGTAACCGATCAAAACTGGGGCTTTACAATAATTAGCCGTGTCGTTGGATGTGGTACCGCCTTCCTTTCTGCGAATAGAACCTGGATTTGAGCCTCCTTTTCCTTTTCTTATTTCACGGTTCTTGTCTTTTAATAGGAACTTTAATAGGGTCACTAAATAAAAACGAAAATATCACTACCAACACTCTGCCATTGATAACCACAGAAAAGTCTCTTATTGTTAGCGACTTATGTCAATTGTTCAAAGTGTGGGTAGCAACCAGGGAATATTGTTGAAAATTACAATTTTTTTTTTGAGTTGTTCGTCCTTCATTTGTCTGAATTTAGTTATAATAGTTACCATAATCGAAAGAGAAGAGTTGTTAATTTGTTAAACTATGTGTTGGGTCCGGAAAAAAGAAAAGCTAAGTGAAAAACTCAATAAAACCCAAACGTCTGCTGACGTTTCCAGAGGTACCCGATTTCCTTAGGAATAAAATTTTGGAACTAGAAGGTGAGAATACAGAGAGTGAAAGAGTGCTTACACAGCTTTGTCGTCTAAACTAGGGATACCATCGGTAAACTCTGATAGTACCCCTACTCCTAACGCTAATCCCAAATTTTTATCCCAACTAGCCACCCCTACTCCTGCAAAGTCTCCCAGCTCCAAAACTCAGAAGACCTCTTGGAACTCGGTCACTCCCAAGGAGGTGATGTCGAAATTGTGAACCATTTATGGTTCAGTGTTGAAATTTTTGTATATTGAATTGTATTAAAGTATTTTAGACCAAGTACACTAAGAATTAGAAGAGCCTTCTCATAATTTTGTTTTGTTTGGTGTCCGATCCTATAATGCTCTATGGCGAATTACAGAAAGAAGTTATTTCAGTCTGCCAAAATGTGCGGAAAATGGGATCATATAAATATTAATCAAGGAGCTGACCCAGCTTACAAAATCCGATAATATGCATTCCTCAGTTAATTTAATGCTGTCTTGTTAACCCGAAGTAGTTTACCTGAAGCATTCTTCTCACAAAAATCTAATTTACAGCGCAATGAAGCTTACGCTATTATTAAGAATTAAAAATTATAACACAACTTAAAACAAATAATGTTTCATCTCCTCTTGGGAATCCAATTGTAACTGATGCGATGACCTGTAGGAGTGTACTGAAACTACACATAAACTAATAAAATTGTAATTTGTATTGTGCGCCTGTAGACAGTTAAGTTGTAATTTTAACACTAAATTCTTAAATATAAGTTTTACTCCTGAAATAATAAATTCTTTTAAGAAAATTTAATAGGTTATGGAGCCAGAAAAGCCCAGGGAAGCCCAGAATGGCTTACTTACTGAGAAAAGTAATGAAGTTAACCTAAAACGTCAATACGACAATTGAAAAGTGGTTTCTCGTAACATCTGGAATAAGGGTTCTTAAATTGTCAGCAAACAATCAATTGGCATTAATTGAAAAGTTAACCGGCCTAGATAATTACGTAACATGACGATTTGCTCTAAAAACATACCTACAGCAAGAGGAGTCGTGGAACTGCATAGACCCCACCACATGTGTCATTGTGGACACAAAACGAGACACAAAGGCAAAAACTAAGATAAATTTACTAGTTGACTAAATAAATTACGTGCACATGCAAGAGAGTAGTACTGCAAAAGAAGTATGGGATACGTTTTCATAAGTATTTGATGACTCTTTGTTGACACGCTGTGATGGGCTGCTGCGTGATCTCTATAATACTTCACTTACTGTATGTCAAAACGTAGAGAAATATGTGAGCAAAATTATGTGTACTGCTCGCAAGCTCAGAAACATTGGTTTCGCAGTTGACGATGAATGGCTATTTACAGTGCTACTCTCCGGTCTACCAGAATCCTATCAACCAATGATTATTGCTATTGGAAGCTCCGGCATGAAGATAACTTTCTGTGAAATCAACATATCACAAAATGTTAAACATCCTGAAAGTGACTCAACAGTATTCTCAGTCAACAATAACAACCACAAGAAACAAAGTAAGTAAGGGTGCTACACTTGTAATAAGTAAGGTCATAAAAGTCCTCAAATGCAAATCCAGGACCAAGGATCATCAATAAAAGAAGAAATGGAAGAAACAAATCAAATTTACTTGAAAGAAGACAACTTTTTTCTAAATTACATATTTCGATTAAGGTTCAATTGGACATTGGATGTTTTGTTTATATTTTAACGTCTGGCATATGTCACAAGGAATCGTAATCTTAGCAACATAAATATTATTTTCTTTTATTTGATACACAAAATTCCTTCGTTGCTATTGAAACTTGAAAGTTCGTAAAATGTCACTCAGTCCAACACCCACTCCCAAATGTTCGTTTAGTTTTGTAATTACTAATTAATTAAAATTTTATTTATATGTATGTACATCTAGTTATCCTGTTTTCAATTTCATCCCTCACGTCAATTTCATCCCTCGTATCACATATTCAAATTAAATTATAATAGTTGGAACTTCTCTTAGCAGCAATCTATTCTAATGGAAATATAAAGTTAACAAAGTTGACAAAAACAATTTCTTTTCACATGTTAATTATCTGTCAGAATCACAGACAGTTTTTGTATATCGACGATAGATCTGCAACTAATTTGATTTCCGTGACTTTCAGGACTAGTAATCGACATCTCCACAATAATGGCATCAAGTTGCCATTATTGTATTTGTTTAAATATTCCTAACGAGTTCCTAAGGAGTCAGCACGTTTTGACAACTCTGGCAATTTTGACAGCTAATGTGAGAGTATTTCGTTCTGCTTAATTGCTGTACATATAAACCGCGATACCGATTATGGAAAGAGGTTATTTTATACGACAAAACATCGCAGAACCTGGGATCCTACAGCAGTATTTGTGTAAAAAGCTACTTTAATGTGCGGGCAAAAGCACCAAGATATGATTCAGCTTTTCTTTTACATTTACCCAAATTCATTTTAGCTTGAGCCGAACCAACTTTTCTAGAAAAACTACCGCCCAATCTATTACTCATTTTTAAATTTCAAACACATTACATTAAAATCTTTTATCTAAAGTATAACTTGCGAATATGGTGTTGATTAATTTTTTATAAAAACTAATCACTTTACATTGCAATCGTTATGATTATTTACAGTGGAAAAATTACTTGACAAATCCAGCCCATTTAGTGTAGCAAACAATAAATCATGGCAGATTCTATCAAATGCCTTTTAAATGTCTGTATAAACATCAACCTGTAAATGATTTTCAAGAGCACCAACTGTCGAGAGGTTATAAATAAGAAGGTTGGTCGCAGAAGGTTTACATTTGCAAAATTCATGTTGACTCTCATTTATAATATTTTGGAACTAAGGCATAATTATTTTGGAAATGATTTTTTTTGGACAATTTTGGAAAACAACAAGTAAACTACCTCCATCCTTTAAGGTAGGTATAACAAACGATTTTTTACGTACGTTAGGAAATAAAGTAGATTTTGAAAACATTTTAAATTTCATTGATAGAGGCTTTGTTAATGAGAATCCACAATTCATTCAATACTGTAGGAGGAATATCATAAGGACCTCTATTACTAGATAAATCAAGACTTCTGAGTTCATTGAAAACATCAATCTGGACAAAATTATAATTACTTTTTGAATATAAACAAAAATATTAGATTTGTGTCTGCATTGAAGGCTAAAAAGTGAAACAAACAGCTAACGAAGTGTAAATACTTATTTCTTTTGTTGTTTTTATCTTTTCAATGACGAAATTGTAAGAAGTTACCAAATAATTGTTCAAGATCACTTTTGAAATCAAATGATATTTTGTACATATTCAGGTTTCAACAGCAATGAAGGCGATATGTTTATTAATCAAAAGTAAAACATACTTTTGTTGTCTGAAGAATATGCATCGACAAAAGTGTGTGAATTGTTAATTAGACATTGCTATTCCTAACAAATATCAAAATTTTATATATTTTCTTTGATAAGATAATAATAACACTTAAACATCTTTTTTAGCTGCTTTTTTTCAATTCTGTTAAACTTATAAATTCACATCACATAATTAGGACCTTCCCACTTTCCGCAAATTTTGGCAAATTGAAATAACCTCTCTCAGTAATTCGCCAAAGAGCATTATAGGATTGGACACCAAACAAAACGAAATTACACAAAGATCAGTTGCCAAGATTGTCAACGAGCTGTCAAAAAATATTAACCGAAATTGAGATCTGAGACGGCTAATCATTAGCGCTGGTTTTTCCCAAACCAATTTAAAAGTTTCTTCTCTATGAGGAGTCTCTTCTAATTCTTAGTGTACTTGGTTTAAAATACTTTAATACAATTCGATATACATAAATTTGAACAATAAATCATAACTGGTGGGGTGAATCGTAGTTAGACAATTTCGACATCACCTCCTTGGGGGTGACCGAGTTCCTGAGTTTTGGATCTGGAAGACTTTGCAGGAGTGTGGTTGGCTGGTTGGGATAAAGATTTGGGATTAGCGTTATCAACTCTTCTCTTTCGATTATGGTAACTATTATAACTAAATTCAGACAGAAGAAGGACGAACAACTCAAACAAAAATTGTTACTATCAACAATATTCCCTGGTTGCACTTTGAACAATTGACAAAAGTCGCTAACAATAAAATACCTTTCTGTCGTTACCAATGGCAGCGGTAACAATCGTCATTTATCCAAATTTGAGTAGCAACTACGGAAAAGTGTTTGTTAAAGAATGAAATTGCACATTGATACTTGGAACCCTCTGTATAGATGCCCTAACGCAAGCGTCATGCTACCCAGGGTTTTTAGTTCTTAGTTTTTAGTCTTTGACGTTTCTAGCACACTTTGTAATAATATAATAAACGATCAGTGTTCTTGTAACATCGACTATTATTCTCATCACACTCACACCTCAGTTTTCAAAAGTGTTTGTAGTGATATTTTTGTGTTTATTTAGTGTCCAACTTTTGTCTGAATTTAGTTAGTTACCAAATTCAGACAAATGAAAAAATTTGTTTACTTGTCTGGTAACCTTGGTTACCAATCCAAGAAACAACTGAATTAAATTTATGTTTTCGTACTATAAACAGTTTAATAACCGAATTAGCGATAATGAAATGGGAAAACAGCAAGTGTGCCTGCAAAAGGTCGAGTGGTTCCGAATTATATTGGAACCGGACGGCACATCGCCAGCAAAAACCGTGAAAGAAGAAAAGAAAAAGGCGGTTCAAATCCAGGTTCTATTGGCAGAAAGAAAGGTCAACCGCCCGGTAAACCCTGAGCACGACTCCGTTCCAAGTTCCGAAAGAGTTAACTATCTAAAGTAAGTAACAACAGAAAAATTCGGCAAAGTGCCACACCGACATAAGACCCCCAAATGGAGTTAGACATAACGTTAATATAAACAATAAAATAGAATAAAGTATGTTAAAAAACAATAACAATTGACAAATGAAGGCGACCGAGGTAACCTTGGTGATCAAGAAATAGTGAGAGTCAGTTTGAGAGAAACAGCTCAAGAGCTCAGTAGTGGCTGTCTTTTTTGTTGATTCATCCTTTGTATTTCAATTATTTGATTGAATAAATTACTGCAATTTCTTGCATATTCTCTGAGGTTATGGGCCCACTGCGTGCAGGATAAAGTTATACAATTGAGGTTGGAAGTCAATTGTGGTGAAGGCAACAGACAAAGATGGCGAACGTTACTGTAAATAACATTCTAAAAATTCAACAACTCGATGGCACGAATTTTAGCAAATGGAAATATCGTGTGGGAATTTTGCTTGATGAAATGGAGTTGAGAAGATTCATCGAGGAATCGTTGGAGGTCATTCTTACAGCGGAAAAAGATGTGACAAAACATCCTACGATTAAGTTGAATGAAAAGAAATGTGTTTCGATATTAGTACAGTCAGTTCATGATAGCCAACTTGAGTATGTTCGCGAAAAAGCTCGGGCAAAGGACATGTTCGACACATTATGCACGATTTTCGAAAGGAAAAGTGTGGCGTCGCAAGTTTTATTACGAAAACAATTGCTGACATTGAAATACAATGAGTCGGATGATATGATAAGTTTACTTTTGCAATTTGTTAAGAGAATTCGAGAGTTAAAGTCAACGGGAGCTACAATGGAAGAGCTTGATGTGGTTGTACATTTGTTGATTACTATGCCATGAGGTTATGATAACCTAGTGACAGCATTGGAAACAATGGATCAATAAAAGTTAACTGTAGAATTTGTTAAAACGCGGTTAATGGATGAGTACAACAAGCGGACTGGTGAAAATGGTTCGAGTAAATCAATTGAGCCTGGAGCAATGTTTGCTGGGAGAAAGACAGTTATATGTCATATGTGTAAAAAATCTGGACACAAAAAGGCTCAATGTTTTCGCAATAAAAACAAAAAAGAGAGGTCAAATAGAGAAAGCGCAAACAGAGCAAGGGGTTCATCGATGTATGCAATTGCTGAAGATGGTACCAAAGAGAATTTGGCAGAATCGAAGGCATTTAACGCTCAATTGCAGCAGAATAGCGGTAATTACGCGGAAATAAAATTTGTCTTAGATTGTGGAGCGACTCAGCATATGGTGAATCAGAAGATGTTCTTCGATAAATTGGAACCAATTGACGAAATAAGCATTTCGGTTGCCAAGAAAAATCAAAGCATTGTTGCAAAGCAACGTGGTGACATTCTCGTTAAAACATTTCACCATGGTGACACATCGGTAAAAACAATGGAGGACGTTCTATTCGTGAATGATTTGAAATGCAACTTGATGTCAATTCGAAGACTAACACAAAAGGGATATCGAATTGTGTTTGAGGGTGATTATGCCTATGTATCGCTGAATGGTATCGAAAAGTTTGTCGGACGCGTAAATGGAAGAATGTATGAAGTGACTTTGTACGTTGACAACAATGTGTTTGCGGGATTTACAGGAGTGAATAATTTGAAAACAATATCACACAATCTATGGCATTTTAGACTTGGTCATCTCAACCGAAATGACATGAAAAAGTTAGCCAATTATATGGCTATTGGTATGAGTAATGTAAAAAAAAAGGGTACACAGTTGTGCGAATCGTGTGTACTTGGAAAACATGTTCGTTCACCGTTTACAAGAAATTCAAATACACGTTCACTGCGAGTTTTGGAATTGATTCACAGTGATGTTTGTGGACCGTATCCAACGAATGCATACGATGGGTCACGTTATTTTGTGACATTCATGGATGATTATTCGAGAGCATCCATGGTCTATTGCATCAAGAGAAAAAGTGAAACGTTTGGTAAATTCAAGGAATTTGTTGCAATGGCTGAGGCACTTCATGGCTCAAAGGTGTCAAAATTGAGACATGATGGCGGTGGTGAATATACGTCAAACGAATTTAAAGAATACTGCAAACAAAAGGGTATTCAGATGTTAGTCACCGTTGCATACAATCCGGAAATGAATTCAGTATCTGAACGTTTAAATGAAACGCTGCAACACAAGGCTACGATAATGCTTTTGGCCAGTGGGATGGAAAATAAGTTTTGGAATGAAGCAATTATGTCGGCAAATTATATCAAAAATCGATCGCCAACAAACGCGGGTGGAAAGCAGTTTAAAGACAAGACACCAGCAGAAATTTGGTTTGGAAAGAAACCAGAGCTGTCAAACCTTCGAATATTTGGTTCTGAATGTTACAATCATATTCCACATGAAATGCGGTTGAAATTACAAGCAAAAGCAACAAAATGTATTATGCTTGGTTATGGTGCGACGTTTGGTACGTATGGACTTTGGGATATTGAACAACAGAAGCTAATTTTTAGTCGAAATGTAACATTCAATGAATCATCGGTATTAAATCGATCAAAGTTAGTAGAGATAATCGGTTCAGAGGCGGTTACAGAGAGTGGGAGTACGTGTGACGGTAAAGCAGTTCAACCAAATGATGATGAACAGTCGCGTACTGATAAAACTGGAGAAATCCACAGTACTAATTTGGCTTGTGTTGGTAACGGCGTTTATTTGGATAACATGGGTATCAGCGAGGTAACTCAACGAAAGAGCGGGAGAGTAAGAAAGGCACCGCTACGTTACGGTAATTATGCACCTGAATGTGATGCGCATATGGCACTATCATCTATCGAAGGTGAATCACTAGTGTTATCAGCAGAACGATTTGTTGGTGACGATCCGTCCACAATATCGGAAGCAAAATGGCGTAGTGACTGGTCTGAGTGGGAATAAGTAATCAATTGTGAGATGCAGTCGTTAGCAAAGAACAATACTAGGTCTATTTGCGACTTACCTAGAGGAAGAAAAGCAATCACAAATAATTGAAATGTCATTATGATTCGGATTGCCTTCATTCTATTCTATTGAGAGGCGGTGTTAATATAAACAATAAAATAGAATAAAGTAAGTTAAAAAACAATAACAATTGACAAATGAAGGCGACCGAGGTAACCTTGGTGATCAAGAAACAGTGAGAGTCAGTTTGAGAGAAACAGCTCAAGAGCACAGTAGTAGTTGTCTTTTTTGTTGATTCATCCTTTGTATTTCAATTAATTGATTGGATAAATTACTGCAATTTCTTGCATATTCTCTGAAAAGTAAGTAACAACAGCAAAATTCGGCAAAGAGCTACACCGATATCAGACCCCCAAATGGAGTTAGACATAAAGTTCGTCCTTCTGTTTGAATTTAGTTATAAGAGTTGCCATATTCAGACAAAAGAGAAGAGTTGTTAATTTGGCTGGCAACCTCGGTTACTAAACCAATAAACCATGTGTAGTGTCCGCGAAAAAGATAAGCCAAGAGGTACCCGAAAACTAGATGTTAAGATTAAAATCTCGGAACTAGAGGGTGAATTAAAACGAATGAAAGTAAGTAATGCAGTAAGCTGTCTGCTAAACTACAGATACCATCGGTAAATCCTGGAAGTACTCCTACTTCTAACCCTAACACCAATCTGTACTCCCGACCAGCCAACCCACACCTCCAAAACGCAGAAGTCTTCCACAAAGTGGGATACTCCTATGGAGGTGGTCTCGAAATCCTGACAACGCACCCCTGTGCTCTTCTGTTGTTTTTATTCTCCGTTGTCATCGCAACCGTTATACACTAGATATTCTAACATAACCTGCCTCGAGTGAATTGCACCAATGATGAGTAAGTATAGTGTTTGCATGAGTACTGAGGTTTACACTTTAAACTATCAATTATCATTGGTTGATTGTGTCTTCTGAAATTTTATACATTATGTTCCTACTTTATCTACATGTAAAATAATTAAAAACTAAGTTTCCTAAGTTGTTCTCTAAAGAGCTTATAACATTAACTATTCGTTATTCATTTGTAGACATTTGAATTTCGTTGTCATAAACTAATTTCAATTTTGTTCATAAAATCAGGTAGACCAAAAAGTTTTCTTTACTTGTTTACCACCAAACTTTAATCATTTCAAACTTTTATTTCATACGAACCACATCTCTGAAGTTGCTCCTACGCTTCAAATCAAAATTATTAGTTAAATATTTTCGCTTTTATTAATGAGTCCCTGCCTCATTGGAAATGATAATCGGAAGAAATACTTGTGTATAGTAATGCTAGAAATGAAACAGATCGTATCAAACTGTTATTTTTAGGGAATATTTTTGTCTAAATTCATTAATTTACTTACAGGAATTCCCAACTAAACAAAGAATAAGTACTTTCATGTATATGACGCTCCTTAAAACAACACATTAATACCTAATTAATTTGTTTTCAGAATAAATTAAGATTGAAATCTTAAAGTACGATGCAAAAGGCAAATGATGTAAAGATTCTAGTGGCCCAAGAATTGGATTTAAATGTAAGTATAATTTTCATCTGCATTCAAGATTTTTATAACTAATGACATATTTTATGTTAAAACACATACAATTAAATTATTTAATTTAAATGAAAAACAAATAAAATTGGTATATATAATATGATTAATCTTTAATAATTTTATATATCTTTTTTAAGGTATTTTGACGATTCGTTGGGCACGAGGAGTTACGGTCACATGGAAAGGCTGATTACCATCATATAAATGAAGATGAAATGAGCCATGACAAAACCTGACGACATCGGGAAATATTTTCTCTGAGGCTATGAAATATGAAAAAAAATCCAAAAAATCCGAAAAAAGTACAAGAAAAAATCACAATAAAGAAGAAAACAGCATTACCAAGAAACCGTCTTCAAAAATTCTACCAAAAAGGTTGAGGTCTAAAATGTTCCCGTTGGAGTTCCACATATCTATCTCTGTATATAGCAGGTACTTTCATTTTATGGAAATGTTTCCATAGTGTGGATCTAGGTTTCAACTCATCTATCATCTGAGAATGAAGCTTGTTTATAGCAATTATAATTTTAGATTAGTGCCGAAGTAATTCTTCCTTAAATTTTAATCTGTACTGTAATCACTAAATGTGTTTCCTAAAAAAATATGTTGCATATAACTTTTAAGTACCTCCACTGAATAGTTGAAGGTTAAAAAAATCGACAATGGGTCGAATCCATTTATTAACAACCAAACTTATATTAAATTAACCACATAACTTAAAGGTAAACAAAGTAGTTTTATTTGAAAAGTTATATTATATATGAATATTTGGGAATCACATTTATAGTCATTTAGTGTAGGTTGAAATATAAGGAAGAATTTCATTCGAAACAGTTCTACCATTTAGTATAACTCATCTCATCTCGATATTTCTTTGCTCTGTCAATTTGTTGACACTGTGGATTCAAACGAATAGAATTATACCAAAAAATATAACTGAACCACAACTTGATGTAATATTAATACAATGCAAGATCAATTCAAATTTACTTGAAAGACGACAACGTGTTTCTAAACTACATATTTCGAATTAGGATTAATTGAATTAACCATAACTCTTGCCTATAATTGGACAGGGTGACATGCTATAAGGTGACGTAATCTTAGCAACATAATTGTTATTTTCTTTTATTTGACAAACAAACTTCCTTCGTTTCTATTGAAACATGAAAGTCTGCAAAACGCTACTCAATCCAATACTCACTCCCAAATGTCCGTTTATTTTTGTAATTACTAATTAATAAAAATTTTATTTATGTATACATCAGGCTAGTTATCTTCCTTTCAATTTCATCCCTCACCTCTCTTAGCAACAAAATATATATCGGCATTTAAGTATAAAGTTAACAATGTTAACAAAAACAATTTCTATTCACATGTTAATTATATGCAGAATCACAGACAGAATTTCTTTGATTCAAAATAAATATCAACGAGAGATCTGCAACTGATTTGATTTCAGTGACTCGTAATCGAAACCTTCAGACAGTAGGTTGTTATTATTGTAAATGTTTAAATATTTCACCTATTTAAATCAAAAGATAATTCACGTAGTTGATTCTTTAAGCAAGAATTAGTGAGCGGCAAATTTCAACTAGGTACTGAATTTTTTCTATTACGTTTGGTTGGATTATTACCCTCAAACAACACTAAGATATCAATCTTTCCAAATTTGCTAATTTTATGTCAAAATTTAATTAGATTCCTCATCTCTAGATGACAACTTCAAATAATGTCAACACATTTTATTAACAAAATCATGAAAAAGTGATTTCTACTTTACAATTTTCTGATTTGCAATCTTTGTTCAGATGAAATTTATAATTAATAGCTCTATCATATGTAATTTTGCTGAAATTTTCATCTACGTTTGTGCATATATATTTTAAGTGTCTCCACGTTTTCTTGAGAGCTGACAAATTGGACAACTTGGCCTTAGTTGCTGATTTATAATCGCGATTATAGGAACCTGGGATCCTATTAAGTAGTACTTTTCTAAAAAATCTTTATAAACTTTCAAGAGGTGAAACACAATTTACTTTATCTTGAATGTCTATAGGAGCATAAACTTTTTTTTCATTTATGATATTATTATCATTATTACAGATATTTTAGAAGAATACTGCTTAATAGGATACAAGGCTCCGCGATGTGTGGTAGTATAAAATGATCTTCTATGATCAGTATCGCGATTAAATGATCAGCGAATAAGCAGAACAAAAATATTCCATCTTTAGTTCTCGATGTTGTCAGTGTGTTGTCAAATCACGCATACTCTCAAGAAAATATGGAGACACCAAAAATATATATGCACCAAAGTAGATGAAAATTTTAGCAGAACTGAAAGCCATTAATTATAAGTTTCAACCGAACTAAGATTGCAAATCAATATTTACGCAGAAAATTGTAAAATAGTAATCACTATTTTATGATTTGGTTTATGAATTGTGTTGATATTATTTGAATTTGTCATCCAGACATGAAGAATCTAAATAATGTGCGATATAAAAGTATCAAATATGGAAAGATTAGTATATCATTTGAGGGTGATAACCAATGGTGAAAAAGAAAGTGCATAGTTGAAATCTGTCGCTCAGTTATTCAAGCTGAGAGAATCACCTACGTGAATTTACTGTTGATTTAAAAAGGTGAAATATTTAAACAGTTACAAAAATAGCAACTTCCTGTCTGAATATTTATATTACGTGCCCTGAGAGTCACTGAAATCAAATCAGTTGCAGATCTCTCGTCGACATTTATTTCAAGCTTCAATAGCAACCAATTGTTTGTAAAAAAATAAAATAACATTTATGTTGCTAAGATTACGTTTCCTTATGACACATGTCACAAGTATGTAATTTAGAACAAAGTTGTCTTCTCCCAAGCAAAACTTGATTTGATTCTTATATTGTATTAATATTTCACCAAATTGTGGTTCAGTTATATCTTTTCTTATAATTCTATTCGTTTTAATCCACAGTGTCAGCAAACTGACAGAGCAAAGGAATATCGTGATGATTTTTCGATTTGATATAATATTGTTGATGGTAGAAATGTTTCGAATCAATCTCATCCTTATATTTCAACCTACACTGGAAGACTATAAATGAGATTCACAAATAAATAAATATAACTTAACTTTACAAGTAAAATTGCTTAGTTTAACTTAACAGCGGCGTTTACTAGACAAGGAATCGCACTTTCGGTCAGAAAAGGACGCAAAACAAAACATAGCCCGTAATGTGGTGCCGCCACGAAATCAAACAAACATTCGGTTTTAAAACGTTCGTGTGCACAATTTTTTGCATGGGACAGGACCGCACTCGAGATCTCATATTTATAACGAATTTATTGTTTGTAAATAGATTATGAAATTTATAATAGTAATGAATTCTTAATATATTTTTATTAATTAAAATTATATAAAATTAATATATGATACAATAATATATATGAAAAATATAATAATGTATACAGTTACTAATGGGGTTTGTGTCGTATAGTTAGTTCTAAACCAATCACATTTTATCATATAAACAAATATAATAAATACGATATACAAATACGGATGTCGATTTACAATCTATTATTAATTTAAAAAAATGATCTCAAAGTTAATCTTTAATCGATTCTTATTGTTTCGATTTTGATTGTGTAGGATAGTGACCTTATCTCTAAATTTGCATTTAGTACATACTCTTGGCGCCACGAAAATTACTTTCGCACCCTTAGAGTGAGGAGTGATACAAACCAGTGCATGTGACCTGCGTGTATTTTTGTGTCGAAATTTAAGTGAAATGTGATAACATCAACAAAACGGATGGAATTTTTCTGTTCGGGTAGTACTTGAGTTAAGTGGTCAATGAGAGGGGTGCGATTCAGTATACATTTAAAACGAGCCAGAAATTTTAGTTCAGTTTTGGTGGTTGAAGAAACAGTCACAGTTTCAAACAAAGAAACAAATTAGTCTTATTTTAGTCGTGAGCCAAAGTGTAATTTATTGTAAACTCTTAAAGGTAAGTTTTTTATTCAATTTTTGAATTATATTGCTGTATTATTGTTTAGTATATATATATTTGTTAATTCATGTCATCAATTAATTGATTTTTACTTGTATATGTCACAATTTTGATATTATTTCATATTTTTGTGTCCTTGGTTTTTCATTGGTTGCATCAATATTCCATGTTCATTGTTTGTTGTTGGTTTTTCTCCCAGTGAAATTATGAATAAAGAATGATTTATTTGAAGAATGTATTATGTTTATTTCAAATCGAATTTAGTGAATTTAATATAAATATCATAGTTTTAAATTTTTATTACATATATAGTATATAGTCGGCTGCAGAATGGCATTACCACCCCAAGGTCGAGTTTATGTAATTAAATTAACTTTATAAAATTGGAATATCAAGTGACACATAATTATGAAATTTAAAATCAAAGAAGCATGAACCATTGTATATTATAATGTATTTATATATAATAGTATACAATAATAAAATAAAAGCAATATTAATTCTAGAAAGTGCCGAAAACGCGTATATTTGCTTCTTGGACTAAGAGACGTGGAAAAAAATCAAAAGTTCAAGTAAATGTACAAAGAAAAAGGGAAGTAGAGAAAATAGGATCATATATTGTGGATAAACTTTTAGAACGAGTTGAGAATTATAAAGAATCTACCCAATGTTCCCGATATATTTTCAATTCACGTCCAAACGAAGAAGCTCTTAGTCCATGTGGTACAACAACCCCGTTACGTTCTGTTACAACTAAGTCTAATTTAACCCCATGCAAAAGTGAAAGAAAAACGTTTTCAGAAATAAATGAAGAAAATGAACGGTACGTTTTTATTCAAATTGGCAAAATTCATCTTTTTTGGAAACCATATCTGACGGCGACGACTTAATTAGTATTATTTTAGAATTGAAAATTTTCCTTTGGATATAGAAGTTGTTCCTGAAATCAATTCATTGACAGGTTATCGAATTGTAGATATCAGATACTTCCTAATTATAACAACTAAAATTCAAGTACAACACAACAAGAGGTGCACTGGTGGACAATTAGTTTATCTAAAAGAAGTGCGATGTGGGTTAAGAAGCACATTTATTTTAAAATGCAACATTTGTGACAAAGAAGTATCAGTTTCAACAGAAAATCCGAAAACAAGGTCCAAAATTAACAGAGCAGCTGTATGGGGAACATTTTCAGTAGGAAGCACCTACGCACATTTAATGGAATTATTGAAAGTAATGGATATTCCATGTTTATCTAAAAATTTGTATTATAAAATTCAAAATGAATTGGATCAGGTGTGTTATAGTACCATTACTGAAATTTTTATTGTTTTTATACATGAAATATTATAGGTATGGAAAGAATCATTATGGCTTGCTTTGGAAGAAGCTGGAAAATTAGAACGTGAAGCTGCAATTAAGGAAGGACATGTAGATTCACATGGCATTCCATATATAACTGATGGATATTTAGATGGAGGATGGTCTAAACGAAGCTATGGACATACGTATAATGCAAATTCTGGAGCTGTAAGTTTATAATATATTCGGATATGTAACAAATAACATTTTATGTTATAATTTGTAGGCTGTTATAATAGGGAAAACAACAGGAAAAGTATTATTCGTAGGTGTAAGGAATAAATACTGTTGTATTTGCGCTAGAGCCGAAAACAATAATGAAGCTGCTAAAACACATATTTGTATTAAAAATTGGTCCGGTTCATCATCTTCAATGGAACAGGATATAATAGTGGAGGGATTTAATAACAGCATAGAAATGCATGGGTTGAAATACTTAAAATTTATTGCAGATGGTGATTCCTCAGTTTTTAAAAATATTAAAGAAAAGGTACCATATGGACACGAGGTAAACTTGTAATATAAAATAATAGTTAGATAAGTTTTACAAATATTTACACAATACTTTTTAGGTTGTTAAAATTGAATGCATGAACCATGTATTAAAAAATTTCAGTAAAAACCTTTACAAAATTAAAAAAGATTCTCAAGGGGTCCCTGTTGATGCCAGAAAGATGTTAAAAAGCGATACTATTAATGAACTAAATAAATCAGTTCAATCTGCAATTTACGCAAATACGCAGGATCCAGAAAATCTAAGAGCCGATATTAGAAATTCAATATATCACGTTTATGGTAATCACAGTGCTTGCAAACAGTATTTGTGCACCAATACTGGAGACGTTTCTAATGACCGAACAACTCAACTTATATCTTCTGGCCTGCATCACCATCTTTTTGGTGCTATTGAGCAATTATTAATGAAGGCTGATTTACTTCTTGATAAAGAAACCAACAATAAAGCAGAAATTTTTATGAATATAATGGCTCGTTTCAATATGGGAAAAAGATTGAACTTGATTCAAAGAAATTCATTTCAAATACGAGCTCATTTAAGCGTCCTCTCTTACAATTATGGTTCAGATTGGCATACAAAACCTTGGAAATCATATTTTAATGAAAGTCCAGGTAAAAATCTAAAAAAATTGTGCTCAGGGTAATGAAAAAGAGCGGAAGCGCAAAAATCCTTATGATAGGGAATCTGTAAAAAAAAGGATCAAATTTTCAGGAGATTCTAACTATGGTCCTAACATAGCGGAAACATATGTTTCAGATAGTGATATCAACTCAGCAGTACAAAATTTGTGCGAACGTTTGAAGGTGGTGTATGCTTTATGTATATATACATAATTTTTAAACAAGTTTTCTTAAAGATTACTAAAGAAGAACAGTTTAAAATAAACGAAAAAACAATTGGCCAATTTAACAATCCAAATTATTTAACGGAAAGAATGCACCGGCTTACTGCTTCCAATTTTGGAGATGTTATAAAATTAAATGAATCGACATCTTGTGATAGTATAGTTAAAAAAATTTTAAGAAAAAATAATTTTTCTACTGAAGCTACAAAGTACGGGAAAATAAATGAAACGGTAGCAATAAAAAAATTTGAAGAAGACTACAATAAAATTGTAAAGCCTGCCGGTTTATTTGTTGACGTTCTTCATGGATATTTAGGAGCTTCACCTGATGGTATCAAATTTTTATAAATTATATTGTGTATATTTATAATTAAATTTTTATATTTTCAGGAATTATTTCTGAAGACGAAATTGTGGAGGTCAAGTGTTCTTATAAGACCTTCAAATCTGGATATTCGTTAGAAGAGGGGATTATAAGAAAACAAATACCATATTTGTCAATGAAAGACAATAAAATAGCACTTAGGAAAAATCACGAATATTACTATCAAATACAAGGCCAACTAAATATTATAGGAGCTAAACGATGCTATTTTATTGTATATTCAGGGCCAAAAAATAAAATTCACGTCGAAGTAATTCCTAAAGATGAAGACTTTTGGATTAACAAAATGCTTCCAAAATTGGAAAGATTCTTTTTGAATTGTCTGGGGCCAGAGATAATTTTAAATAGAAGAGGGCGAAATTTAAAATGTTTAGATCCACCCTACATCAGAGAAGCGCAAGAAAAGAAAAAAAAGTGACATTTTAATAAAACATTAATTTTTGAAATAATTTGTTTCACTACGTTCCATTCCTATAAATTTCATTCAAATTACAAAGTTTACGCATTACTTTACTGTAATTATAAACCAAACAATATTGTATATAAAAAGTGTTTTGATTTTAATTTATCAGATAATGAAAATTGTATTGTATTATATTATATTGAACAATAAGCAGAATTTTAATTTTAGATTTCCAGGTTAAAAATTTACTATTTAAATAATTTGATAACTATTTAAATAATGAGATTATAATATATTTTTACATCACATAAATTTAATTAATGATGAATAATCAATTATCAATATTTTTTAAAAAAATATATATTATTTTTGAATTTCTTGTATGATACAGGCTCACATGGCTTTCTTACATGTGGCTAATTTGTAATTCTGAAATTAGTAGTATTATGAATCAAAGAGTTTCTAAATTTTATTACTATAATAACGTATAAAAATGTACAAATTTCCCTGAATACGTCCAGTCAATAGGCCATCTATGATTAATGAGTGGATCACATGACATACCCCCCTTCCTTCTCCGCAATCACTTATACTTACAGATTTCTATGATTATTCGGTTTACGTATGAAATTTTATTAATTTGCTAATTTGGAGCAAATCTAAAAAACGAATTATTTTTCTCGGAAAATTTTTACTGTACAGTCTTGTTAAATATCTAAACTTTGACATGACATATTTCATTTACCAAAATATTCTTTATTTTTTGAGTTATTTGCTGTACAAAAATGGTAGAAAATGACCTTAGTTTGATCATCAATCACTTTGTTATTAAATAAAATTACGGCTTCAAAACTATGTCATGTCAAAGATCAATCATTTGTTAATCCGCACCCAAAATTTCAAATAGATTGATTGCGTAGTTTTTGAGATTTGCTCCAAGTCGTCGGCGGCGTTTGTATAGGGAATTTAATACAGGGAGACGCCGCCCTTAAGGCGATAATTTAGTTTGGTGTTATAAAATGGTTTCGACACATTGTCGATTATTTCAAACTCCAATTATTCAGTAGCAAGATTTACAGCTATATATAACATAATTATTTATAATATATACAACATAATTATTTAGGAAACGCATTTACCGTCATAAAGTACAGATTACAATAGGAAAAATTTCTTCGCCACAATTATCAAATTATAATTATTATAAACATGCTTAATTCTCAAATGTTAGATGAGTTGAAACATAGGTTCATACTGTGGAAACATTTCAACAAAATGAAAGTACCTACTTTATACACACACAGATATGTGGAACTCCAGCAGGAACATTCCAGTCCTCAGCCTTGTTTTCTTCTTTATTGGGATTTTTCCTTGTACTTTTTTCTGATTTCTTGGATTTTTTTTTTCATATTTCATAGCCTCGGAGAAAATATTTCCCGATATCGTGTGGCTTTGTCGTAGCTCATTTCATCTTCATTTATATGATAGTAATCAGTGTGTCAATGTGTAACTAACTCCTGGTGTCCAACGAATCGTCGAAATAGTTTATTTGTTTTTTACTTAAATTAAATAATTTAATTGTGTATGTTTTAGCATAAAATATATCATTAATTATAAAAATCTTGAATACAGATGAAAATTATACGTACATTTAAATCCAATTCTTGGGACACTAGAATCTTTCCAGCATTTGCCTTTTACATCGTACTTTCAGATGTTTCCGTATGAACTGGTTACAGTTTGGTGGTAACCAAATAAAGAAATCTTTTTGGGCTACTTGATTTTATGAAAAATATTTAAATTTGTTTATGACAACGAAATTCAAATATTTGCAAATGAATAACAAATTGTTAATGTCATAAGCTCTTTATAGAACAACTTAAGAAACATAGTTCTTAATTATTTTTTACAGGTAGATCAAGATGGAACATATTGTATAAAATTTCATAAAATTTGTGCTCACAATCATTAACATCCATATTGCTAAAAAGTAAATCCCAATCAACTAATGATAAGTGATAGTTTAATGAGTAAACCTCAGTACTCATGAAAACACTATACTCATCATTAGTCCAATTCACTCGGGGCAGATTTCAATCTTCAGTTACTAAAAATATAACTACTGATGCACAATGATTGGAATCAAAAACTGAACCAGATGCTGGTAAACTGTTCCAATTATTCACTTTTGGCTTTTGACCTTAATGGAAATAAAGACTTCCGGTACTTTCGTGTCCTTTCGGTGAGCGCAGGGGTGCGTCATCATCAGACGATTTCGACATCACCTTCATAGGCGTGACCCACTTCGTGGAAAACTTTTGCGTTTTGGAGGTGTGGGGTGGCCAGTTGGGAGAAAGGATTGGTGTTAGAAGTAGAATTAGTAACTGATATATATATATATATATAAAATGTACAGTTATATCCTTCAAACACGGCGCCCAAAGTCGTGCCGGTTCGAATATCCGTACCGACACGACGATCCCCGACTGAGACCGTACCGATTCACATCCGGGACAATGCAGTAAGTTTTCTTTTGTTTTTTAAATATTATATAAATGTCCTTAGATACATACTTTATTGTCACTAATGGTTAATGATCATAAAATAATTTGACTATAAATTTTTAATGTATTTTTTCATATACATTTGATTTATCTGAGTTTGAATCCGAATATAAACGCACACTGGTAAAAAGTAATAATTTTCAAGGAAATAAATAATATATATTAGGGCAAATTTTAATATTGATAAGATTTAGATGACTGAGATAATGTTAGAAATTGTTCAGTGTTCAAATTTGTGTATATTGAATTGAATTAAAGCAAAAAGATAAATACACTAACATTTAGAAAAAAGTTTTCATAGAAAAGAAACACTTAAATTAGTTTGGCAAAATTGTGAAGACTGATAAGGAATACGGTTTGTATTCTTTGACAACTCATTGACAATCTTGACAACTGATCTTTGTGTAATTTTATTTTGTTCTGAATCCGATCCTATAATGCTCTTTGGCGAATTACGGAAAGAGGTTATTTCAATCTGCCAAAATGTGCGGAATGTGGATCGTATAAATATTACTCCAGGAGCTGACCCAGCGTACAAAATATGATAATATGCTTTCCTTAGTTAACTTAATGCTGTCTTGTTAACCCTAATTAGTTTACTTGAAGCATTCTTCTAAAAAAATCTAATTTACAGCACAATGTAGCTTACACTATTATAAAGAATGAAAAATTTTGACACTACTTAAAACAAATAATGTTTCATCTCCTCTTGGGAAGCCAATTATAACTGATGCGATGACCTGCTAGGAGTGCAATGAAACTACACATAAACTGTTAAAATTGTAATTTGAATTGTGCGCCTGTGGACAGTTAAGTTGTAATTTTAACACTAAATTCTTAAATATAAATTTTTCTTCAGAAATAATAAATTCTTTTAAGCCCAGAAAGGCTTATTTACTGAGAAAAGTAATAAAGTTAACCTAAAACGTCAATACGACAATTGAAAGGTGATTTCTCGTAACATCTGGAATAAGGGTTCTTAAATTGTCAGCAAACAATCAATTGGCATTAATTGAAAAGTTAACCGGCCGAGATAATTACGTAACCTGGCGATTTGCTGTAAAAACACATATACAGCAAGAGAAGTTGTGGACTGCATAAACCTCCCCACATGTATCATTGTGGACACAAAATGAGTCACAAAGGCAAAAACTAGGATAAATTTACCAGTTGACTAAATACATTACGTGCACATACAAGAGAGTAGTACTGCAAAAGAAGTATAGGATACGTTTTCATAAGTATTTGATAACTCTTGGTTGACACGCTGTGATGGGCTGCTGCATGATCTCTGTAATACTTCACTTACTGCACGTTAAAACGTAGAGAAATATATGAGTAAAATAATGTGTACCGCTCACAAGCTCAGAAACATTGGTTTCGAAGTTGGCGATGAATGGCTATTTACTGTGCAACTCTCCGGTCTACCAGAATCCTATCAACCAATGATTATTACTATTGAAAGCTCCGGCATGAAGATAACCTCAATTTTTGTGTGTGTTGTTCGGTTTCCCAGTCAACAAGAACAACCAAAAGAAACAAAGTAAGTAAGGGTGCTACACTTGTAATAAGTAAGGTCATAAAAGTCCTCAAATGCAAATCCAGGACCAAGAATGTTCAACAAAAAGCAAGTAGTTCATCATATGCTGTTGTGTTTGAGGCAACATCCAGCCAAAATGACCCATGGCAAGTGTAAGTAAGAACATGCTTGAAAATATGACGGCTCCTGTCATACATAAAATCAGAGTCGCAGACAACAAAGTATAATCTGTGCAATGCTCAGTACAAGTGAGGTTAGACCATGACGATGAAGGTCAAAACAAAAAGGTGCTTTTTACGAAAGTATTATATGTTCCTAAACTGGCAACAGATTTATTGTCTCTAAGGCAGATTATTTGCGGTGGTAGCCAAGTAAAATTTGACGGAACAGGCTGTGTTATGTGAGGGTCGACTGGAATAGTATTAGGATTAGCATTAGTCTTTTCAAATCTGTTTAAAATTTGTTCCACATAAATACTAAAACTTTCTATTTGCATTCCCAAATAATTACTTGGGGTTTCCATTATTTTAATTTCAAATGTGTTTTTCAGTTCTCTTTTAAATTAATTTAGTTCTGATTCATCAATTGAGAATAACAGGCTATCATCAACATAGACACAACTAGCATTTCTTCTTACTGAAATCAAATTTACTTGAAAGAAGACAACTTTTTTCTAAATTACATATTTCGAATATGGTTTATTTGGACATTGGACGTTTTGTTTATATTGTAACGTCTGGCACATGTCACAAGGAAACGTAATCTTAGCAACATAAATGTTATTTTCTTTTATTTGATAAACAAATTTCTTTCGTTGCTACTGAAACTTGAAAGTTCGTGACTTCCGTGATTTTTCAGGACTCGTAATCGAAATTTTCAGACAAAAACTTGCCATTAACGTCGTTGATTCTTTAATTAGTGAGCGATAATTTTCAACGGTGCACTGAATTTTTCTCTTTCACTTTTGGTTGGGTTATCACTCTCCCACAACACTGAGATCCAATGTTTCCATATTTGCTAATTTTATGACGAAATTTATCTAGATTCCTCATATTTGGATGACAAGTTCAAATAATGTCAACACAACTTTTAAACCAAATCATGAAATATTGATTTCTATTCTACAATTTTCTGCCTAAAGATTTGCAATCTTTTTACAGTAGAAATTTATAAGTAATAGCATTTTTTGTTGGTTTGTTACATATATATTTTTAGTGTCTCCACGTTTTCTTGAGTGTTTCTAACGAGTACGCACGTTTTGACAACTCTCTGACAACTTAGTCAACTAATGTTGGAATATTTTCGTTCTGGTTATTTTATACGACAAAGCATCGCAGAGCCTGGGATCCTATTAACTAGTATTTTTCTAAATATCTACTTTATAGTGCAACAAGGGCAACATAATTAAAAGGAACGCTTACACGATTACTTGTTTTACTTATATGTTCCATACTTGCTTTAAAAATGTGTTAAAATCGTGGTAGTAACTCTCCATATGCGTTGAATTGTAAATGGAGTTCTTAGGATGCTTTATTTAAATTTGCAATTTGTAAAAAGAAATAATTTTTGAGGGTATTAGAGAGTTTGATGAATAACCCGAAAAGTTTTGACATTGACAGAATTTGGAAGGGCGTGACAACTAAGTTGACTTATTAATTACTAGTCAGTAATAGATGATGTTAACAGAGAAATGGAAAGATTAAATATTTCTACTCATAATTTCTTCTTCAACAATAACGCATACTTTAAGCTGGAATTTATATGCTAAATTACTGTCCATCCCATTTAAAAATTGTTCTGCAATCAGTGCTTTTTAATATCTGTATTCTTGAACCTCTGTGTTTGAACTCTTTCAGCACCAGAATATTCACCAGCTTTTCTTTTACATTTACGCAAATTCATTTTAGTTTGAGCCAAACCAACTTTTCTAGATAAACTACCGCCTAATCTATTACACATTTCTAAATTTCAAACATATTACATTAAAATCTTTTATGTAAAGTGTAACTTTCGAAAATAATGTTGATTTATTTTTTTTAAAAAACTAATCACTTTACATTACAATCGTTATGATTATCTACAGTGGAAAACTTACTTGACAACTCCAGCCCAGTTAGTTAAGCAAACAATAAATCATGGCAGATTCTATCAAATGCCTTTTAAAAGTCTGTATAAACAATATCAACCTGTAAATAATAACTGTCGAATTGTTATAAATAAGAAGGTTGGTCGCAGAAGATTTACATTTGCAAAATCCGTGTTGACTCTCATTTATAATATTTTGGAACTATGGCATAATAATTTTGGGAATGAATTTTTTTGGACAATTATGGAATACATACAGGCCTAAATTTGTTACAAGTAAACTATCTCCATTCTTTAAGGTACGTATAATAAATGAATTTTTCTGTGCATTAGGAAATAAAGCACATTTTAAAAACAAGTTAAATTTCATGGTTAGAGGCTTTGTTAATGATAATCCACAATTCATTCAATACTGTAGAAGGAATATCATAAGGACCTCTATTACTAGATAAATCTGACTTCTGAGTTCATTAAAAACATCAATCTGGAAAAAATTATTATTATTTTTTGAATATAAACAAAAATATTTTCATGACAAAACGATATTGCTTAAATTTGTGTTTGCATTGAAAGCTAAAAAATGAAACAAACGGCTCACGTGTAAAAAGTAAATACTTATTTCTTTTGTAGTTTTCGTCTTTTCAACGACGGAATTGTAAGTTACCAAATAATTGTTCAAGTTCAGTTTTGAAATCAAATTACATTTTGTACATATTCAGGTTCAAACAGCAATGAAGGAGATATGTTTATTAATCAAAAGCAAAACATACTTTTGTTGTCTGAAGAATATGCAATGCTTTAATACAATTCAATATACATAAATTTGAACACTAAGAAAATCGGGTACCTCTGGAAAGGTCGGCAGACTTTTGGGTTTTATTGAGTTTTTCACTTAGCTTGTCTCTTTTCCGGACACTACACATAGTTTATTGATTTAGTAACCGATGTTACCAGCCAAATTAACAACTCTTCTCTTTCGAATATGGTAACTATTATAACTAAATTCAAACAGAAGAATGACAATCAACTCACACCAAAATTGTTACTATCAACAATATTTCCTGGTTGCTAACCACACTTTGAACAATTGACAAAAGTTGCTAACAATAAAAGACTTTTCTGTCGTTACCAATGGCAGCGGTAACAATCGTCATTTATCCAAGTTTGGGTAGCAACTACTGAAATCTGTCCATCTTTTGTCTGAATTTAGTTAGTTACTAAATTCAGACAAATAAAAAAAATTGTTTACTTGGTTGGTAACCTTGGTTTCCAATTCAAGAAACAACCGAATTAAGTTTTGGTTTCCGTACTATAAACAATTTAATAACTGAATTAGCGGTCATGAAATGCGAAAACAGCAAGCGTGCAAGAAGTTCGAGTGCTTCAGAGTCCTATTGGGACCACACGGCACATCGCCAGTTCCATTTCAGAAGAAGTTCCTATTAAGAGACAAAAACCGTGAAATAAGAAACTGAAAAAGCGGCTCAAATCCAGGTTCGATTGTCAGAAAGACACAGCTAATTATTGTAAAGCCCCAGTTTTGATCGGCTGCATTAGAGTACCAATTAATTCTCTGTATCATGTGGGGACTTTGAACATTTTTAAATCTCTGTTAACTTTTGTGTGGTAGTCATACGGTGTTTTAACTGGATTGCAATCTACCATTCTGAATTTCTCTAATATATATATATATATATATATATATATATATATATAAGTGTTACTCCTTTCTTGCTTTGGTTAATTTCTATTCCAAAAAAAACTTAGCATTCCCTGATCTCCAATTTCTCAGCTAATTCTCTCTTCATTTCATTACCAGTTTGATTTTCGACAATTCGTTTGTACTCCTTAAATATTTCAAGAAATTCTCCTTTTGACATGAGAAAATACACCTAAATGTTAGAAGATATCTTGATCCACCATTGGTTCTAACTCGCATTGGTCCGCAGATGTCTGAATGAACAATATTCAGTAACTGCTTAATTCTTATTTCTCTGGCAGTAAAGTTTGTCCTTGCTTGTTTACCTCGTTAATATATGTCACACCACGTGGGTAATTTATCGTTATCCAATTTTATTTATACTTAAATAAATATTATATATAAAATATATAAAATAAATGTTTCAATAGTGCCGGTCCATTTGAAGCATGGATTTAGTCCAATTTAAGCCATACATCTTTGGAAATCTCGCATCCTTTGATACTCTTGAGGTCCGATGGGCTTATGCATAGGATCATGTCCGCATTTACCTTTTTATCTTATTTACATCCACGTTTTAAGCGCTGATTCACTTTTTGTGTCACCCTGACATATAACTGGCTTTGATACTTCACCACTAACGAAATCCCAGGTATCGATTTTGGTAAGTAACGCCTCTACCTGAATCCGCCTCGTGTCGAAATTTTCTTTGGACAGAAGTTCACTTCTTGTCCCACAGATCGCCATCTCGAGTCCCATGTTTCGATAGTATGGACCTACGTTATAACTCATCCTACATCTGAGAATTAAGCTTGTTTATTCTAATTATAATTTTAGAATAGTGCCGAAGTAATTCTTCCTTAAAATTTAATCTGTACTGTAATTAGTAAATGTGTTTTCTAAAAAATTATGTCGTATATATCTTTTAAGTACTTCTTTCCACTAACTAATTGGAGTTTAAAATTAATTAAATTAACCACAAAACTTAAACAAAGTAGTTTTATTTGGAAAGTTATATTATATTTAAATATTTGGGAACCACATTTATAGTCATTTTGTGTAAGTAGAAATATAAGGATGAAATTAATTTGGAACAGTTCTATCATTAAAGTTATTATAACTCATCTCGACATTTCTTTGCTCTGTCAGTTTGTTGACACTGTGGATTCAAACAAATAGAATTATAACAAAAAATATAACTGAACCACAATTTGATGTAATATTAATACAATATAAGATCAAATCAAATTTACTTGAAAGAAGACAACGTGTTTCCAAACCACATATTTTGAATTAGGTTTAATTGAATTAACCATAACTCTTGCCTATAATTGGACAGGCTGACATACATCATAAGGTGACGTAATCTTAGCAACATAAATGTTATTTTCTCTTATTTGACTAACATATCTCCCTTCGTTGCAACTGAAACAGGAAAGATTGCAAAATGTCACTCAATACAACACTCACTCCAAAATGTTCGTTTAATTTTGTACTAATTAATTAAAATTTTATTTATGTGTATATACATCAGGCAAGTTACTTGTTTTCAATTTCATCCCCCACCTCTCTTAGTAGCAAAATATATTTCTGCATTTAAGTATAAAGTTAATGAAAACAATTTCTATTCACATGTTAATTATCTGTCAGATTCACAGGCAGTATTCCTTTGACGGAAAATAAATGTCGTCGAGACATCTACAACTGATTTGATTTCAGTGACTCGTAATCGGAACCTTCGGACAGTAGGTTGCTATTATTGTAACTGTTTAAACATGTCACCTTTTTAAATCAAAAAATAATTCACGTGGTTGATTTTTTAAGCAAGAATTAGTGAGCGGCAAATTTCAACTAGGTACTGAATTTCTCTCTTTCACGTTTGGTTGGATATCACCCTCAAACAACACTAAGATACCAATCGTTCTAATTTTGCTAATTTTATGTCAAAATTTATTCAGATTCCTCATGTCTAGATGACAAGTTCAAATAATGACAACACAATTTATAAACAAATTCAAGTGACAATTTTCTGTGTAAAAATTTGCAATCTAGCTATATCATTTGTAATTTTGATGAAATTTTCATCTACTTTAGTGCATATATATTTTAAGTGTCTCAACGTTTTCTTGAGAGCTAGTAACCACCATGCACGTTTTGACAACTTGCTGATAAATTAGACAACTTGGGCATGTTGGGGTATTTTCATTCTGCTTAGTTGCTAATCTTATAATCGCGATTATAGGAACCTGGGATCATATTAAGTAGTATTTTTCTAGAAAAACTACTTTACCGTGCAATAAGGTATAACATAACTGAAAAGAAAGATAAACATTCAAGAGGTGACACACAATTTACTTGGTTTACCTATATGCTATATGCAGAATCTTAACATCCACTACATGTCTGTTCGGTATTCTAAATAAATGATTTTCCAAGTAAATTGCGTCTCAATTCTTGACTCTGTTATAGCGTAAGCTTTATTTTCAAGAATAAGATATTTTTTCGCATTGTAAATAAAATTATATCAGCAGAATGCTACACAGTTAACTGTGACAGGAAAATAGCTCCTCGATTATTATTATAGGATCCTGTGTTCAGAATATCTCGACAATTTATAATAACAACTTTTTATACTTGGTAAGGCCATTATAAAATCGGCCAACAAGCAAAATGAAATAACTCCAACATCAGTTGACAGTTAGTTGTCAAAACACACGTACAGAACCAGAGTTCTCAAAAACTTATTCTCTCGTTTTAAGAAATTGTTAATAAATAATTTCATTATTTATTCCATATAGTATTATTCAAGTCTTAACCATTAATTTAAACCACACACATTTTCCATTTAAATTTGATTCACTGATGTTAATCATCAAATTTGACTTTCCTTAGACATTATGTGTTATTTCTTATGAATTACATCTGAAATAAATTAATGGCGTGTATGTAGTTGTTGATTTTTTGAATGGTGAGACACCTACTGTTCTAAAGTTTCACAGCATCTCTTGAATGTTGAAATTGTTAATATTTTAAATTAAGTTTTGGGAACAGTTGTAAATAACAGTTGCTAGGTTACAACAAGTGTTCTATTGTTTTTTAAATTTGGATTGCCTTAGATACATAATTTATTGCAGTTAATCAAGGCGGAATATTGTAACAATTACATTAATAACGAAATATATCTATTTTAGAGCCCTGATTTCAAATAGTGTTAATTAATCATGAAACTCTCGGAAATCAAGCCACATGAAAATTTCCCGTGGGCTTTAATTTTGCTGTATCAAAATATTACCAATTATATTTAAAGTTCACTTAAATAAAGTTAGGAGATAAGATATATTAACAAAACACCAAAATGTCTTAGAAACTGTAAAAAAGAATCCCGATTTGTATATATATATCAAAAGTTAACCAAAGTTATACAATATTACAGAGTACAGAGAGTATTTAGTGTAAAATATCGTGTTATATATACCGCCCCTTTGGTTGACTGAATCAACGCACTACAACGCCGTATAATCAAATTGAGACATCCCTAATTAAAAATCGCTCCGTTATTTTCCTTCTTTCAAAAAAATCTTTGGTCACTGTGTTTTTCATTCTCTTCTACAATATGATTTATTCAATCAATTTTTGAAGATAATTTTTGCAATACACTCAAAAATTATTTCTTTTTACAGATTGCAAATTTAAATAAAGTATCTTAAGAACTCCATCTACATCCCAACGCATATGTAGAGTTACCACCACGACATTAACATATTTTTGAAGCAAGTATGGAGCATACAGGTAAAGCAAGTAAATTGTGTCTCACTTCTTGAATGTCTATAAGAGCATAAACTTTCATTTCAATTATGATATACCTTATTACAGATATTTTAGAAGAATACTGCTTAATAGGATACAAGGCTCCCAGAAAATTGTGAAATAGTGTGAATTACTATTTCATGATTTGGTTTATAAATTGTGATAACATTATTTGAACTTGTCATCCAGACATGAAAAATCTAAATAATTTGCGACATAAAATTATCAAATATGGAAAGATTAGTATATTAGTGTTGTTTGAGGGTGATAACTAAAGGTGAAGGAGAAAAATTCAGTGCATAGTTGAAATCTGTCGCTCACTTATTCAAGCTGAAAGAATCAACTACGTGAATTTACTGTTTATTTAAAAAGGTGAAATATTTAAACAGTTACAAAAATAGCAATTTACCGTCTGAAGGTTTAGATTACTAGCCCTGGGAGTCACTGAAATCAAATCAGTTGCAGATCCCTCTTTGACATTTATTGCTGCTGAATAGATTGCTGCTAAGAGAAGTTTCAACTATTATAAGGTGAGGAATAGAATTGAAAACAAGATAACTAGCCTGATGTATAAACACATAAATAAAATTTTAATTAATTTGTAATTACAAAATAAAACGAGTGGGTGTGTGACTGAATGACATTTTACAAACTTTCAAGTTTCAATAGCAACGAATTGTTTGACAAAAAATAAAATAACATGTCAAATTATGTTTCTTTATGGCATATGTCAGAAGTATGTAATTTAGAAAAAAGTTGTCTTCTCTCAAGCAAATTTGATTTGATTCTTACATTGTATTAATATAACACCAAATTGTGGTTCAGTTATATCTTTTCTTATAATTCGTTTTAATCCACGGTCTCAGCAAATTGACAGAGCAAAGGAATATCGTGATGATTTTTCAATTTGTTATAATATTTTTGATGGTAGAACTGTTTCGAATCAATCTCATCCTTGTATTTCAACCTACAGTGGATGACCATAAATGAGATTCCCAAATATTTAAATATAACATAACTTTACAAATAAGACTACTTTGTTTAACTTATGTCGATATTTTAATACTAGTTTGGTGTTATAAAATGGTTTCGACACATTGCCAATTTTTTCAACCTCCAATTATTCAGTGGAAAAATATATATATATATATATATATATATATATATATATATATATATATATATATATATATATGTATGTATATATATATATATATATATATATATATAGTTATTTAGGAAACACCTTTTCCGTCATAAATTACAGATTAAAATATAAGCAAAAACAACTACAGCACCATTCTAATATTATAATTACTATAAAGATGCTTAATTCTCAGATGTTAGATGAGTTGAAACGTATGCCCATACTATGGAAAACTTTCCATAAAATGAAAGTACCTGCTTTAGTCCTCAGCCTTTTTGATAGATTGTGATTTTTTCTTGTACTTTTTTCGGATTTCTTGCATATTTTTTCATATTTCATAGCCTCAGAGAAAATAGCATGCCCTCAATCTCCGGAGATCTATCTTTCAACACTCTAATCCGGAGATTGCATGCTTGCATGATATCCAACCCTGTGAATCCGACAGATACAAGAGACCTTGTCTCTTGGCTGTCTAGACCTCTGCGTCTCTTTGGGATATCTTTTCTTTACCATGTAGCGATTGTTACGTACATCTTTAGTTTTCCCTTCTATTTTCCTAAACCTTTGTGGTTAATTACTCTTAGGCCATGATCTTCGCATCGGTGCCCGGAGAGGCCTCCTTGTTCCAATAAACAAAAATCATAATTTATTCTGAAAACAAATCAATGTGTTGTTTTATGGAGCGTTATTCTGTGTTTAGTTGGGAATTCCTGTAAGTATAAGTAATGAATTTAGCCAAAATTATTCCCTAAAAATAACAGTTTGGTACGATCGGTTTCATTTCTAGCACTACTGTACATAAGTATTTCTTCTAATTACCATTTTCAATGAGAAAGAACCTGTTTTGTATGTGTAATAGTTTCTGCTCGAAGGACCAATGTTTTGTATGTGCTGGACTAGTAAAACTGCCAAGTTTGTGATTTTTCTGTTTATTTTGCTCGGAGCATCTGAACGTTGTGTGTTGCTCTCGAGCTGACTTAAAAGTAAGTAACTTAAAGCTAATTCACCCTAACTAACTAAGGGGAGGGGGTTGCGCATTAGACGTTGCCAATGTTGACAAATGCTCTAACATGCCGCCCGCCTTGAAAATACAATTTTCAATAGACAAATAGAATATAATTAATACATTGGAAATCAGAATAGGAGTCATAATAGAAAAGTCAATCACAAGGTAGCGCACACACTTTCGAAATTGCTCGTTTTAGCACACCGGTTGTGCTTTTTACACTCACTACACGCACTTCTCCATCTTCACCAGGATGTAACTCAAGAATGCGTCCCATGTAGAGGGGGCAGTTGATCGTCCTTAATGATGACAAGATGTCCTGGTTTGAGGATGTGTTGACCCGCTTGTTTCCATTTCAACCTGGCTTGGAGTTCGGACACGTACTCTTTTTGCCAACGTTGTCAAAAGTGGTGTTTCAGTTGATCCAGTCGTTGGTAATTATTGAGTCGGTTGACAGGAATGTGGGAAAGGACAGGTTCAGGAATTGAAGTTAAACATTTGCCAATTAGAAAATGACCCGGCGTTAACGGAGATAAATCATCTGGATTTGTTGATAATGGACTTATTGGACGCGAGTTGAAAACTGCTTCAATCTGTGACATTACCGTATAAAACTCTTCAAACGTATCATTGCCTAATATTCGCCTCAAGTGATGTTTAAAGCTTTTAACACCAGCTTCCCATATACCTCCAAAATTAGGTGATCGCACAGGAATGAAATGCCACGTAATACCTTCTTTATTCAAGAATTGATTAATATTATCTACGTTAGTGTCAACAAACAGAAATTCTTCTTTCAATGCGGAGTCTGCACCAACAAAGGTGGTGGCATTGTCGGAATATATGTTGGAGGGCAAACATCGTCTAGCGATGAACCTTTTTAACATTTGTAAAAATGCCTCTGTGCTCAAATTAGTTAATAATTCTAAATGGATAGCCTTTGAAGCCATGCAAACGAAGACACAAACATAAGCCTTTATGATTTTTGCACCTCTTGTTATTCTATCTTTCAACAAAAATGGTCCTGCGTAATCCAAACCAACGTTTGTGAAAGGATTGAACTGATTAACGCGGCATTCAGGCAGATTACCCATCAAATATTCCGTATTCGTTGGCTTAGCCTTAAAACATCGAATACATTTCCGAATTATTCCTCGACATACGGTGCGACCTGAGATTGGCCAATAATTATCCCGTACGGAATATAATAATTGTTGAGGTCCGCAATGTAACAGTCTGACATGCTCATATCTGAGGACCAATTCTGTTAAAACATGACTCGTTGGTAAGATGACAGGATGTTTTTTGTTAAAATTATAATCACCGTTAACTAATCGACCACCCACACGTATTAAATTGTCGTTATCAATAAACGGATTTAAAGACAATAGTCTGCTTTTTTTATTAATTGGCCTTTTATTTACCAAATCATTATACTCAGTAACAAATGTAGTTTGTTGCATTACACGTAGCGAAACTACCATAGAATTTTTTAATTCGGTACAGCTCAGAGGGCCAGATAGTTTTTTTTCTTTACAATTTGAAATAAATCTTAACATGTATGCAACAACGCGCTTTAATTTTGTTATCGACGAATATCGTATGAAGATGGATTCGTCTGTAATGGTTGTTTGCAAACAAACAGTTTTTTGCTCTGGAATTATATTCGGTTCAGATTCCGTAAATTCTGGCCATTCTGACTTATCTTTAATGAGCCACTGTGGGCCATTTGACCAAAACGTGGAGGTTTTTAAAACATCTGCATTCGTACCTCGTGATAATAAATCTGCAGGATTTGACTGAGACCTTACATGATTCCATTGTTCTTGTTTTGTAAGTGACTGAATCACACCCACGCGATTTGCAACAAAGGTTTTCCAACGCGATGGACAACCTCGTATCCAACAAAGAACAATCGTGGAATCTGACCAAAATAATTGTGCTTGAATGTTGAGTCTGATTGATCGTCGTACCTTGTCTGTTAATTTTGCGAGTAATGTTGCAGCGCATAATTCAAGCCTTGACAATGATACCTGTTTAATTGGCGCAACCTTTGATTTGGAACAAAGCATTTGAACAAAGTACTGATTTTTAACCTTACATCGTAGGTAAATACAGGCACCGTAAGCCGCTTCAGACGCGTCTGCAAAACCGTGGAGCTCACATTCCTCGTACTCTGGCTTCAACACAAACCGATCAATCTTCAAGTTATTCAAATTTTGAATATTATTTACAAATTCTGACCATAGACTGGATAAATGAACAGATATGGGATCATACCAATCTAGTTTTTGTAACCACAATTTTTGAATAAGGATTTTTCCCAAAATTGTGATAGGTGCAATCAATCCCAAAGGATCAAATATTTGACCTATTGTTGACAAAATGAAACGTTTGGTTGGAAATTGTTGAGAATATTTAAGCTGACTTGTTTCAAATTGAATAATGTCGTTACAAGCATTCCATAGTATACCAAGCGTCTTATTATTGTCATTTGGTCCCAAATGAATTAATCCAACATTTAAATTGTTATTTACTTGAAATTTAGATAACAATTCTGAATCATTACACAACCATTTACGCAGTTCGAACTTGCCCCGTTGTAAGATGTTTGACAGTTCTCGCTGAATGCGCAGTAACTCTGCCTTTGAATTAGCACCCGTAATCACATCGTGTACATACATCTCAATGATCCTGCTAATTTCGGGAAACTCTGTTGAGTGATCCATAGCTAATTGTTTCAAACATCTAACACTTAAGAATGGTGCTGATGCTGTGCCGTAAGTTACGGTTGCCAGCTCATAGGTTTGTATTGCTTCATTTTTGTTGAATCTCCAAAATATTCTTTGCATGCATCGTTCATCAAAATGAACCAGACGATACATTTTTGATATATCTCCTGTGAGAACATATTGTTTAATTCGGAATCTCAATAGTATGGAAAACAACTCATTTTGTATGGTCGGGCCGCTGCATTGAACATCATTTAGCGAAAGACCGCTACTTGTCTTGGCCGACGCATCAAATACAACACGTATTTTTGTTGTCAAACTTGATTCTTTTAAAACCGCATGATGAGGTAAATAATATTGAGTACCAATCTTCTCATCACCTTCATCCTCGACTTGTTTCATGTGTCCTAGGTTGATATATTCTTGCATGAATTAATCGTAACTTTGTTTTAAATGGCTATTTTTCGCTAATTTTCTTTCTAGCGACTGAAATCTATTTAATGCTCCTTGCCTTGATTCGCCTAGCTGACCTTTTTTGTCGTTAAACGGAATTCGTACAATGAATCTGCCAGACGAGTCGCGCTCATAATGATCTTTAAAATGATTCTCGCAAAACTGTTCCCTTTCATTAAATATTTGATACGAATCACCTATTTCCTCTATTTCCCAAAAACGCTTCACGATTTCATCAGTTTTGTTTACGACTAAACAATTGACTGAATGCCTCTGATTCCCTTTACTCCAACCTCCTATAACGATTCACCCAAAGGACGTATTTTGCAGCATAGGATTATGTTTCCCCAGTGAAACACGCTCAGGCAGTAGAACCTTCCAAAATATGTCGGCACCCAACAGGATGTCGATATCATTGCATATATTGAAAGTAGGATCTGCCAAAGTAATACGACTTGGAAGTGTAAAGTTATATTTTGGCATTGTAGTAGAAGGTATGGGTTCTGTGATCTTATTCATAATTAAACATGAAACGCATGTTTTGAATAAACCTTGAACAGAAGATATGTCGAGTATTGTTTGATATTGAATCTCCGATATAGTTTGACCAACACCAGAAATTTTAAATTGGGTTTTGTGTTTATTTAAATTTAACATTTTAACAGCCCTTTCAGTCACAAATGAACTTTGGGACCCGTTGTCAAGTAGTGCACGTAGAACTTGATTGTTGCCTTGTGCATCTGTTACATGAATTAAGACTGTTGACAAGTAGACTTGCCTTTGTTCATTTGCCACCGAGTGATTGACAATGGTAACTGGCACTTCAGTGTGTCTCAATATGTAGTAAGGTATTATGCCTTTTGCCACATTTTCGATAATAATAACCACTGACCTTGACAGACACAGTGGCATATGCGCTTGATTTGAATGGTTTGTTCTTTGGCTTTTTAGACCTTTCATGTTCCAGTTTCTCTAAAAGCTCACAACGCCCTTTTAGAAATTTATACATATCCGCCATGTTTGGAATTTGTGGGTTATTGTTGACGATCTCCCATTCGCGTCGGGTAATATCGTCCATTTTGGTTGCGATTATGTAAATTATAAGAGTATCCCACGTATCTGTCGGCTCGCCCAAAGATTTTAGAGCACGCAAGTTTTTTGTCACAGAGTCGCAGAGATCTCGCAATTGAACATGTGATTCCTTTGTAACATTTGGATGATCGAAAATGGCTTTAATATGATTCTGAATTATTAGGGACTTGTTCTCGAACCTATCTTCTAACAATTGCCAAGTAATATCATAATTATATGCAGTAATTTCAATGGACTCGAGCAGCATCCCCTTGAAGACACGAGCGCAAATAATAAAGTTTTTGAACGTCGGACAAAGATTGATTTGCATGTATCAATGACTTAAATGCATCGCGAAATTCTAGCCAACCGTCATAGTGGCCCTTAAAACAAGGTAGATTTATTGTAGGCAATTTTATACCTGTAATTGGATTGCTCGCGACTGTATCTGATGATGACGTATTTGATTGTGTTTGATTATTTATGGTATAATCGTTGATTAATCTAGTAATTTTTGTTGTAACGTCATAGAATGAATCTTCAAACTCCGCCAATTCAGAACTATCCTCATTATCTTCGAGGTAGTATATTTCTGTACAAATGGAAGAAAATTCATCTAATATACACGAATGTTTTTCCAAACGAATTCTTAATTGTGCTATTAATTCGTCATTAATGATTGCGGTGTCTATAGAGTTTACGTAATTTTGCAACCTGGTCAGCTTGCCTTTGATTGTACGACGTTTACATTGTAATTTCTTAATGCTTTCAGTAGACATTGTGATCATTTTGTTTTTCAAATGTAAAGAATTTTTTAAATTGGCAAATGTGCATGCAGGTAGTAGATGGGAAACAAAGACTCAAGTGGTTGTAGACACGTGTTACGCAGGCCTTTCGACTTGAAACCAATGGTTGTGGACACGTGCAATGCAGGCCCTTTTGACTTGAAACCCTGGTATGTTTTTGAAATGTCCTTGATGTTGCTATGGTTGTTGATTAGACTTCCTTTTGCTGCAATTCTTCTGGAATCGATGCCAAATCCAAACTTGACTTGCCTGCACTGGTTATTTCAACTGGAACCGTTGCCAATTGAACACTAATTGCTGTTTTCGGTACGACGAAACTTATCGCCACGTATTCTTCTGTGTGTTGAACAGGTGTTTTCCGTTCGCCCTTGCTTCTTGCTAATCTTGTACACGTAAATCCGGCTCGAAGGACCAATGTTTTGTATGTGTAATAGTTTCTGCTCGAAGGACCAATGTTTTGTATGTTTTGTAGTCAGTAAAACTGCCAAGTTTGTGATTTTTCTGTTTATATTGCTCAGAGCATCTGAACGTTGTGTGTTGCTCTCGAGCTGACTTAAAAGTAAGTAACTTAAAGCTAATTCACCCTAACTAACTAAGGGGAGGGGGTTGCGCATTAGACGTTGCCAATGTTGACAAATGCTCTAACAGAACCTCATTAATAAAGAGAGAATATTTAACTATTAATTTCCTGTGGCATAGACAACTACAGTACTTACATTGCAAAGGCGTACAGGATTTGTACAGAAAGCGACTGGTACACGGTAATAAATTGGATAATGATAAATTACCCATGTGGTGTGACAATGTCAACGAGGTAAGCAAGCAAGGAAACCCTTTACTGACAGAGGAGGAAGAAGTAAGTAGTTACTGAATATTGTTCATTCAGATATCTGCGGACCAATGCGAGTCAGATTCAGCGGTGGATCAAGATATCTTCTTACATCAATAGATGATTATAATAGGTGGTTCCAGGTCAAAGAGAGAAGTTTTTGAAAAATTTAAGGAGTACAAAAGAGCTCTCAAAAAACTAACTGGTAATGAAATTAAAAGAGAATTAGCTGAGAAATTGAAGATCAAAGATTGCTAGGTTTTTCTTTAGAATAGAAATTAACCAAAGTAAGAAAGGAGTAACACTTAAACAAAAAAAATATGTCTTAGAGAATTTCAGAATGGTGGATTGCAATCCAATTAAAACACTGTATGACTGCAACTCAAAATTTAACAGAAATTTAAAACCATTCAAAGACCTCACACGATACAGAGAATTAATTGGTACTCTAATGTACTCTAATGTAACCGGCTTTACAATAATTAGCTGTGTCGTTGGATGTGGTACCGCCTTCCTTTCTGCCAATAGAACCTGGATTTGAGCCTCCTTTTCCTTTTCTTATTTCACTGTTCTTGTCTTTTAATAGGAACTTTAATAGGGTCACTAAATAAAAACGAAAATGTCACTACCAACACTTTTCCGCAGTTGCTACCGAAACTTGGTTAAATGACGATCGTTACCTCTGCCATTGATAACTACTGAAAAGTCTCTTATTGTTAGCGACTTTTGTCAATTATTCAAGGTGTGGGCAAGGTAGCAACCAGGGAATATTGTTGATAGTAACAATTTTTGTTTGAGTTGTTCGTCCTTCTTCTGTCAGAATTTAGTTATAAAAGTTACCATAATCGAAAGAGAAGAGTTGTTAATTTGGCTTGTAACCTCGGTTACTAAACCAATAAACTATGTGTAGGGTCCGGAAAAAAGAAAAGCTAAGTGAAGGTGAGATACAGAGAGTGAAAGAGTGCTTACACAGCTTTGTCGTCTAAACTAGGGATGCCATCGGTAAACTCTGATAGTACCCCTACTCCTAACGCTAATCCCAAATCTTTGTCCCAACTAGCCACCAAAACTCAGAAATCTGCTTGGAACTCGGTCACCCCCAAGGAGGTGATGTCGAAATTGTGTAACTACGACGCACCCCACCATTTATGGTTCAGTGTTGAAATTTATGTATATTGAATTGTATTAAAGTATTTTAGACCAAGTACCCTAAGAATTAGAAGAGCCTTCTCATAGAAAATAAACTCCTTGTTATTAAAGTAATTATTTAACGTTTCTAATTGAATGGAATTATTTGGTAGCACTAATTGCTAGTCGTCTCAGTCTCAGTTTCGGCTCGTATTTTTTGACAACTCACTGACAATCTTGACAACTGATCTTTGTGTAATTTTGTTTTGTTTGGTGTCCGATCCTATAATGCTCTTTGGCGAATTACAGAAAGAGGATATTTCAGTCTGCCAAAATGTGCGAAAAATGGGATCATATAAATATTAATCAAGGAGATGACCCAGCTTACAAATTCCGATAATATGCATTCCTCAGTTAATTTAATGCTGTCTTGTTAACCCAAAGTAGTTTACCTGAAACATTCTTCTCAATTTACAGCGCAATGTAGCTTAGGCTATTATAAAGAATGAAAAATTATAACACAACTTAAAACAAATAATGTTTCATTTTCTCTTGGGAATCCAATTGTGACTGATGCGATGACCTGTAGGAGTGTACTGAAACTACACATAAACTGTTAAAATTGTAATTTGAATTGTGCGCCTGTAGACAGTTAAGTTGTAATTTTAACACTAAATTCTTAAATATAAGTTTTTCTCCTGAAATAATAAATTCTTTTAAGAAAAATTAACAGGTTATGGAGCCAGAAAAGCCCAGGGAAGCCCAGAATGGCTTACTTACTGAGAAAAGTAATGAAGTTAACCTAAAACGTCAATACGACAATTGAAAAGTGTTTTCTCGTAACATCTGGAATAAGGGTTCTTAAATTGTCAGCAAACAATCAATTGGCATTAATTGAAAAGTTAACCGGCCGAGATAATTACGTAACGTGGCGATTTGCTCTAAAAACATACCTACAGCAAGAGGAGTTGTGGAACTGCATAGACCCCACCACATGTGTCATTGTGGACACAAAACGACACAAAGGCAAAAACTAAGATAAATTTACTAGTTGTCTAAATAAATTACGTGCACATGCAAGAGAGTAGTACTGCAAAAGAAGTATGGGATACACAAAATTATGTGTACTGCTCACAAGCTCAGAAACATCGGTTTCGCAGTTGACGATGAATGGCTAGTTACATTGCTACTCTCCGGTCTACCAGAGTCCTCCTATCAACCTATGATTATTGCTATTGAAAGCTCCGGCATGAAGATAACTTCAATTTCTGTGAAATCAAAACTATCACAAGATGTTAAACAACCTGAAAGTGACTCAACAGTATTCTCAGTCAACAATACCAACCACAAGAAACAAAGTAAGTAAGGGTGCTACACTTGTAATAAGTATGGTCATAAAAGTCCTCAAATGCAAATCCAGGACCAAGGATCATCAATAAAAGAAGAAATGGAAGAAACAAATCAAATTTACTTGAAAGAAGACAACTTTTTTCTAAATTACATATTTCGAATAAGGTTCAATTGGACATTGGATGTTTTGTTTATATTTTAAGGTCTGGCATATGTCACAAGGAATCGTAATCTTAGCAACATAAATGTTATTTTCTTTTATTTGATAAACAAAATTCCTTCGTTGCTATTGAAACTTGAAAGTTCGTAAAATGTCACTCAGTCCAACACCCACTCCCAAATGTTCGTTTAGTTTTGTAATTACTAATTAATTAAAATTTTATTTATGTGTATATACATCTAGTTATCCTGTTTTCAATTTCATCCCTCACGTCGTCCGTATCACATTTTCAAACTAAATTATAATAGTTGGAACTTCTCTTAGCAGCAATCTATTCTAATGGAAATATAAAGTTAACAAAGTTAACAAAAACAATTTCTTTTCACATGTTAATTATCTATCAGAATCACAGACAGTTTTTGTATGTCGACGATAGATCTGCAACTAATTTGATTTCCGTGTCTTTCAGGAACAGTAATCGACATCTCCACAATTATGGCATCAAGTTGCCATTATTGTAATTGTTTAAATATTCCTAACGAGTTCCTAACGAGTCCGCACGTTTTGACAACTCTGGGAATTTTGACAGCTAATGTGAGAGTATTTCGTTCTGCTTAATTGCTGTACTTATAATCGCGATACCGATTATGGAAAGAGGTTATTTTATACGACAAAACATCGCAGAACCTGGGATCCTACAGCAGTATTTGTGTAAAAAGCTACTTTAATGTGTGGGCAAACGCATCAAGATATGCTCCAGCTTTTCTTTTACATTTACCCAAAGTCATTTTAGCTTGAGCCGAACCAACTTTTCTAGAAAAACTACCGCCCAGTCTATTACTCATTTTTAAATTTCAAACACATTATATTAAAATCTTTTATCTAAAGTATAACTTGCGAATATGGTGTTGATTAATTTTTTTATAAAAACTAATCACTTTACATTACAATCGTTATGATTATTTACAGTGGAAAAATTACTTGTCAAATCCAGCCCATTTAGTTTAGCAAACAATAAATCATGGCAGATTCTATGAAATGCCTTTTAAATGCCTGTATAAACAGCATCAACCTGTAAATGATTATCAAGAGCACCAACTGTCGAGAGTTTATAAATAAGAAGGTTGGTCGCAGAAGATTTACATTTGCAAAATTCATGTTGACTCTCATTTATAATATTTTGGAACTATGGCATAATTATTTTGGAAATGATTTTTTTGGACAATCTTGGTAAACAACAAGTAAACTATCTCCATCCTTTAAGGTAGGTATAACAAATGATTTTTTACGTACGTTAGGAAATAAAGTAGATTTTAAAATCATATTAAATTTCATTGTTAGAGGCTTTGTTAATGAGAATCCACAATTCGTTCAATACTGTAGAAGGAATATCATAAGGACGTCTATTACTAGATACATCAAGACTTCTGAGTTCATTGAAAACATCACTCTGGACAAAATTATAATTACGTTTTGAATATAAACAAAAATATTAGATTTGTGTCTGCATTGAAGGCTAAAAAGTGAAACAAACAGCTAACGAAGTGTAAATACTTATTTCTTTTGTTGTTTTTGTCTTTTCAATGACGAAATTGTAAGAAGTTACCAAATAAGTGTTCAAGATCAGTTTTGAAATCAAATGATATTTTGTACATATTCAGGTTTCAACAGCAATGAAGGCGAAATTTTATATATTTTCTTTGATAAGATAATAATAAAACTTAAACATCTTTTTTAGCTGCTTTTTTTCAATATTGTTAAACTTATAAATTCACATCACATAATTAGGACCTTCCTACTTTCCGCATATTTTGGCAAATTGAAATAACCTCTCTTAGTAATTCGCCAAAGAGCATTATACTATTGGACACCAAACGAAACGAAATTGCACAAAGATCAGTTGCCAAGATTGTCAATGAGCTGTCAAAAAATATTAACCGAAACTGAGATCTGAGACGGCTAATCATTAGCGCTGTTTTCTCCCAAACCAATTTAAAAGTTTCTTCTCTATGAGAAGTCTCTTCCAATTCTTAGTGTACTTGGTCTAAAATACTTTAATACAATTCCATATACATAAATTTGAACACTGAACCATAACTGGTGCATTGTAGTTAGACAATTTCGACATCACCTCCTTGGGGGTGACCGAGTTCCTGAGTTTTGGAGCTGGAAGACTTTGCAGGAGTGGGGGTGGCTGGTTGGGATAAAGATTTGGGATTGGCGTTAACAACTCTTCTCTTTCGATTATGGTATCTATTATAACTAAATTCAGACAGAGGAAGGACGAACAACTCAAACAAAAATTGTAACTATCAACAATATTCTCTGGTTGCACTTTGAACAATTGACAAAAGTCGTTAACAATAGGAGACCTTTCTGTCGTTACCAATGGCAGCGGTAACAATCGTCATTTATCCAAATTTGAGTGGCAACTACGGAAAAGAGTTTGTTATGGAATGAAATTGCACATTGATCCTTGGAAGCCCTCTGTATAGATGCCCTAACGCAAGCGTCATGCTACGCAGGGTTTTTAGTTCTTAGTTTTTAGTCTTTGACGTTTCTAGCCGAGTGCACACTTTGTAATAATATAATAAACGTTTAGTGTTCTTGTAACATCGCCTTTAATCTCATCACACTTACACCTCAGTTTTCAAAAGTGTTTGTAGTGATATTTTTGTTTTTATTTAGTGTCCCTTTTTGTCTGAATTTAGTTAGTTACCAAATTCAGACAAATGAAAAATTTGTTTACTTGTCTGGTAACCTTGGTTACCAATTCAAGAAACAACTGAATTAAATTTTTGTTTTCGTACTATAAACAGTTTAATAACCGAATTAGCGATAATGAAATGGGAAAACAGCAAGTGTGCCTGCAAAGGTCGAGTGGTTCCGAATCCTATTGAAACCGGACGGCACATCGCCAGTTCCGTTCTACAAGAAGTTCCTACTAAGAGACAAAAACCTTGAAAGATGGAAAGGAAAAGGCGGTTCAAATCCAGGTTCTATTGGCAGAAAGAAAGGTCAACCGCCCGGTAAACCCTGAGCACGACTCCGTTCCAAGTTCCGAAAGAGTTAACTATCTAAAGTAAGTAACAACAGCAAAATTCGGCAAAGCGCCACACCGACATCAGACCCCCAAATGGAGTTAGACATAACGTCCGTACTTCTGTTTGAATTTAGTTATAAGAGTTGCCATATTCAGACAAAAGAGAAGAGTTGTTAATTTGGCTGGTAACCTCGGTTACTAAACCAATAAACCATGTGTAGAGTCCACGAAAAAGATAAGCCAAGAGGTACCCGAAAACTAGACGTTAAGATTAAAATCTCGGAACTAGAGGGTGAATTACAACGAATGAAAGTAAGTAATGCAGTAAGCTGTCTGCCTATGGAGGTGTTCTCGAAATCCTGACGACGCACCCCTGTGCTCACCGAAAGGACATGGAAGCACTGGAAGTATTTGTTTCCATTAAGGTCAAAACACAAAAGTTAATAGTTAGAACATGCCTGCTTACAAGGCGACGTGGAATGATAATGCAAGGTACTCAGTAAAACGCTTATTGACTATCTTACAACATTGGTGGGCTGTATACAACTAACTCTGCTCTTACAACTTAACTCTGTTTCTATAACTACGCTCTTCTATTGTTTTTATTCTCCGTTGTCATCACAACCGTTATACACGATGTCTAGATATTCTAACATAACTTGCCTCGAGTGAATTGGACCAATGATGAGTAAGTATAGTGTTTGCATGAGTACTGAGGTTTACACTTTAAACTATCAATTATCATTGGTTGATTGTGTCTTATGAAATTTTATACAATATGTTCCTATTTTATCTACATGTAAAAAAATTAAGACTAAGTTTCCTAAGTTGTTCTCTAAAGAGCTTATAAAATTAACTATTCGTTATTCATTTGTAGACATTTGAATTCCGTTCCCATAAACAAATTTCAATTTTGTTCATAAAATCAGGTAGACCAAAAAGTTTTCTTTACTTGTTTACCTCCAAACTTTAATCAGTTCAAACATTTCATACGAACCACATTTCTCTGAAGTTGCTCCTACGCTTCAATTCAAAATTATTAGTTAAATATTCTCGCTTTTATTAATGAGTCCCTGCCTCATTGGAAATGATAATCGGAAGAAATACTTGTGTATAGTAATGCTAGAAATGAAACAGATCGTATCAAACTGTTATTTTTAGGTAATATTTTTGTCTAAATTCATTAATTTACTTACAGGAATCCCAACTAAACAAAGAATAAGAACTTTCATGTATATGACGCTCCTTAAAACAACACATTAATACCTAATTAATTTGTTTTCAGAATAAATTAAGATTGAAATCGATCGATGAAAAAGCAAATGGTGGAAAGATTCTAGTGGCCCAAGAATTGGATTTAAATGTAAGTATAATTTTCATCTGTATTCAAGATTTTTATAATTAATGACATATTTTATGTTAAAACACACAATTAAATTATATAATTTAAATGAAAAACAAATAAAATTGGTATATATAATAAAATTAATCTTTAAAATTAATTTTATATATCTTTTTTAAAGTATTTCGACGATTCGATGGGCACGACGAGTTACGTTCACATGGAAAGGCTGATTACCATCATATAAATGAAGATGAAATGAGCCACGACAAAACTTGACGCCGTCGGCAAATATTTTCTCTGAGGCTATGAAATATGAATAAAAATCCAAAAAATCCGAAAAAAGTACAAAAAAAAATCACAATAAAGAAGAAAACATCATTACCAAGAAACCGTATTCAAAAGTTCTACCAAAAAGACTGAGGACTGGAATATATCCGTTGGAGTTCCAGATATCTATCTCTGTATATAGCAAGTACTTTCATTTTATGGAAATGTTTCCATAGTGTGGATCTAGGTTTCAACTCATCTATCATCTGAGAATGAAGCTTGTTTATAGCAATTATAATTTTAGATTAGTGCCGACGTAATTTTTCCTTAAATTTTAATCTGTACTGTAATCACTAAATGTGTTTCCTAAAAAAATATGTTCCATATAACTCAGTACCTCCACTGAATAGCTGAAGGTTAAAAAAATCGACAATGGGCAGAAACCATTTATTAACAACCAAACTTATATTAAATTAACCACATAACTTAAAGGTACACAAAGTAGTTTTATTTGGAAAGTTATATTATATATAAATATTTGGGAATCACATTTATAGTCATTTAGTGTGGGTTGAAATATAAGGATGAATTTGATTCGGAACAGTTCTACCATTTAGTATAACTCATCTCATCTCGATATTTCTTAGCTCTGTCAATTTGTTGACACTGTGGATTCAAACGAATAGAATTATACCAAAAAATATAACTGAACCACAACTTTATGTAATATTAATACAATGTAAGATCAAATCAAATTTACTTGAAAGACGACATTCCTCACCTCTCTAAGCAACAAAATATATATCGGCATTTAAGTATAAAGTTAACAATGCTAACAAAAACAATTTCTATTCACATGTTAATTATCTGCAGAATCACAGACAGTATTTCTTTGATTCAAAATAAATGTCGACGAGAGATCTGCAACTGATTTGATTTCAGTGACTCGTAATCGAAACCTTCAGGCAGTAGGTTGCTATTATTGTAAATGTTTAAATATTTCACCTTTTTAAATCAAAAGATAATTCACCTAGTTGATTCTTTAAGCAAGAATTTGTGGGCGGCAAATTTCAGTTAGGTACTGAATTTTTTCTATCACGTTTGGTTGGATTATTACCCTCAAATAACACTAAGATACCAATCTTTCCAAATTTGCTAATTTTATGTCAAAATTTAATTAGATTCCTCATCTCTAGATGACAACTTCAAATAATGTCAGCACATTTTATTAACAAAATCATGAAAAAGTGATTTCTACTTTACAATTTGCTGATTTGCAATCTTTGTTCAGATGAAATTTATAATTAATAGCTCTATCATTTGTAATTTTGTTGAAATTTTCATCTACGTTTGTGCATATATATTTTAAGTGTCTCCACGTTTTCTTGAGAGCTGACAAATTGGACAACTTGGCCTTAGTTGCTGATTTATAATCGCGATTCTAGGAACCTGGGATCCTATTAATTAGTATTTTTCTAAAAAATCTTTATAAACATTCAAGAGGTGAAACACAATTTACTTTACCCACATGCTCCATACTTGCTTTAAAATAAAGTTCAAATCGTGGTGGTGAATCAAAACTTGAAGATTGTTATGCACAATATAAATTGAACTTTGCGAATGTTATTTGATGGGATAAGAACCCTTTAGAATATAAATAAAAGTTTTTTGTGCTCTTCGCAATAACTAAATGAACAAGTTTAGAAGGTAAATTTACCAAAAAATAGTTTTGTACATAATCTGGGTTCAATAGCAACGAAGGCAGTTCTTCTTCCTTTCTATTTACCTGGAAGAATATCATCATCTGACACATGTCTGATCGGTATTCCAAATAAATGCTTTTCTAAGAAAATTGTGTCTCAATTCTTGACTCTGTTATAGCGTAAGCTTTATTTTCAATAATAAGATGTTTTTTCGCATTGTAAATTAAATTGTATCCGAAGAATGTTTCACTGTTAACTGTCACAGAAGGATAGCTCCTCCATTATTATTATAGAATCCTGTGTTCAGAATATCTCGACAATTTAGAATCATCTTTCTATATTTGGTATCGCCAATATAAAATCGACCAACAAGCAAAATGAAATAACTGAAATATCAGTTGTCAGTTAGTTTTCAAAACAAACGTACAGGACCAGAGTTCTCAAAAACTTATTCTCCTGTTTTAAGAAATTGTTAGTAAATAATTTCATTATTTATTCCATATGGTATTACTCAAGCCTTAACAATTATGTTAAACCCTACACATTTTCCATTTAAATTCAATCCATTGATGTTAATCATCAAATTTGACTCTTTTAAGAAATTATGTGTTATGAATTACATCTGAAATAAATTGATGGCGTGTATGTAGTTGTTGAGTTTTTGAATGATGAGATACCTAGTGTTCTCAAGTTTCACAGCATCTCTTGAATGTTGAAATTGTTAATATTTCAAATTAAGTTGTAGGAACAATTGTAAATAACAGTTGCTAATTTACAATAAGTGTTGTATTGTTTTTTAAATTTGATTTCCCTTAGCTACATAATTTGTTGCATTTATTCATTTAATCATATTGGAACAGTTACACTAATAACAAAATATATCTATTTTAGAGCTCTGATTTCAAATAGTGTTAATTCGTCATGAAATTCTCGAAAATCAAGTCACATGAAAAATTCCCGTGGGCTTTAATTTTGCTGAATCAAAATATTACCAATCATATTAAAATTCATTTAAGTAAAGTTAGGCATATGATATATTATCAAAACACCAAGATGTCTTAAAAACTGTAAAAAAGAATTCCGATTTGTATATATATCAAAAGTTAATCAAAGTTATACAATATTACATAGTACAGAGTGTATTTAGTGTACAATATCGTGTTATATATACCGCCCCTTTGGTTAACTGAATCAGTGCACTACATCGACGTATAATCAAATTGTGTCATCCCTAATTAAAAATCGCTCCGTTATTTTCCTTCTTTCAAAAAAAACCTTTGGTCACTGTGTTTTTCAATCTCTTCTACAATATGATATATTCAATCAATTTTTGAAGATAATTTTTGCAATACCCTCAAAAATTATTTCTTTTTACAGATGGCAAATTTAAATAAAGCATCCTAAGAACTCCATGTACATCCCAACGCATATGGAGAGTTACTACCACGATTTTAAGATATTTTTAAAGCAAGTATGGAGCATATAGGTAAAGCAAGTAAATTGTGTCTCACTTCTTGAATGTCTATAAGAGCATAAACTTTCATTTCAATTATGATATTATTATTAATAATATTATAGATAATTTAGAAGAATACTGCTTAATAGGATACAAGGGTCCGCGATGTTTGGTAGTATAAAATACCTTCATTCTATGATCAGTATCGCGAATAAGCAGAACGAAAATACTCCATCTTTAGTTCTCGATGTTGTCAGTGTGTTGCCAAAACACGCATACTGTCAAGAAAATATGGAGACACCAAAAATATATATGCACCAAAGTAGATGAAAATTTTAGCAGAACTGCAAATGATAAAGCCATTAATTATAAGTTTCAACCGAACAAAGATTGCAAATCAATATTACGCAGAAAATTGTAAAATAGAAATTACTATTTTATGATTTGGTTTATAAGTTGTGTTGATATTATTTGAATTTGTCATCCAGACATGAGGAATCTAAATAATTTGCGATATAAAATTATCAAATATAGAAAGATTAGTATATCATTTGAGGGTGATAACCAATGTTGAAAAATTTCAGTGTTGGAATCTGTCGCTCAGTTATTCAAGCTGAGAGAATCACCTACGTGAATTTACTGTTGATTTAAAAAGGTGAAATATTTAAACAGTTACAAAAATAGCAACTTACTGTCTGAAGGTTTAGATTACGTGCCCTGAAAGTCACTGAAATCAAATCAGTTGCAGATCTCTCGTCGACATTTATTTCAAGTTTCAATTGTTTGTCAAAAAATAAAATAACATTTATGTTGCTAAGATTACGTTTCCTTATGACATATGTCAGAAGTATGTAATTTAGCAAAAAAGTTGTCTTCTCCCAAGCAAAACTTGATTTGATTCTTATATTGTATTTCACAAAATTGTGGTTCAGTTATATCTTTTCTTATAATTCTATTCGTTTTAATCCACAGTGTCAGCAAATTGACAGAGCAAAGGAATATCGTGATGATTTTTCGATTTGTTATAATATTGTTGATGGTAGAACTGTTTCGAATCAATCTCATCCTTATATTTCAACCTACACTGGAAGACTATAAATGAGATTCACAAATAATTAAATATAACTTAACTTTACAAATAAAATTACTTAGTTTAACTTAAGTCGAAAATTTAGTTTGGTGTTATAAAATGGTTTCGACACATTGTCGATTTTTTCAACCACCAATTTTTCAGTAGAAAGATTTACAGCTATATATAACATAATTATTTATAATATATACAACATAATTATTTAGGAAACGCATTTACCGTCATAGAGTACAGATTACAATAGGAAAAATTTCTTCGCCACAATTATAAAATTATAATTATTATAAACATGCTTAATTCTCAAAATGAAAGTACCTGCTTTATACACAGACAGATATGTGGAACTCCAACGGGAACATTCCAGTCCTCAGCCTTTTTGGTAGAACTTTTGGTAATGCTGTTTTCTTCTTTATTGGGATTTTTGCTTGTACTTTTTTTGATTTCTTGGATTTTTTTTCATATTTCCCGATATGTGGCTTTGTCATAGCACATTTCATCTTCATTTATATGATAGTAATCAGTCTATCAATGTGTCAATTCCTGATGTCCAACGAATCGTCGAAATAGCTTATTTGTTTTTTATTTAAATTAAATAATTTAATTGTGTGTGTTTTAGCATAAAATATATTAATAATTATAAAAATTTTGAATACAGATGAAAATTATACGTACATTTAAATCCAATTCTTGGGCCACTAGAATCTTTCCAGCATTTGCCTTTTACATCGTACTTTCAGATTTCAATCTTAATTTATTGAATTTATTCTGAAAACAAATTATGTATAAGAGAGGTAGGTTTCGATATGAACTGATTAAAGTTTTGTGGTAACCTAATAAAGAAATCTTTTTGGGCTACTTGATTTTATGAAATTTTGCTTATGACAACGAAATTCAAATATCTGCAAATGAATAATGAATTGTTAATGTCATAAACTCTTTATAGAACAACTTAAGAAACATAGTTCTTAATTATTTTTACAGGTAGATCAAGTTGGAACATTTTGTATAAAATTTCATAAGATTTGTGCTCTCAATCATTAACATCCATATTGCTTAAAAGTAAATCCCAATCAACTAATGACAAGTGATAGTTTAATGAGTAAACCTCAGAACTCATGAAAACACTAAACTCATCATTAGTCCAATTCACTCGGGGCAGGTTTCAATCTCCAGTTACTAAAAATATATCCACTGATGCACAATGATTGGAATAAAAATCAGAACCAGATGCTGGTAAACTGTTCCAATTATTCACTTTTGGCTTTTGACCATAATGGATATAAAGACTTCCAGTACTTTCATGTCTTTTCGGTGAGCACAGGGGTGCGTCATCATCAGACGATTTCGACATCACTTTTATAGGCGTGACCCACTTCGTGGAAAACTTTTGCGTTTCGGAGGTGTGGGGTGGCTAGTTGGGAGAAAGGATTGGTGTTAGAAGTAGGAGTATTTCCAGGATTTACCGAAGGTGTCTGTAGTTTTGCAGACAGCTTACTGCATTACTTACTTTCATTCGTTGTAGTTCACCCTCTAGTTCCGATATTTTAATCTTAAGGCCTCTTGAAGCGCCGGCAGACTTTTGGGTTTTATTGAGATTTTCACTTGGCTTGTCTTTTCTCCTCTAACTACATATAGTTTATTTATCTGAGTTTGAATCCGAATATAAACGCACACTGGTAAAAAGTAATATTTTTCAAGGAAATAAATAATATACATTAGGGCAAATTTTAATATTGATAAGATTTAGGTTAGGTTTGGGAAAAAACAGCGCCAATGATTAGCCGTCTCAGATCTCAGTTTCGGTTAATATTTTTTGACAGCTCATTGACAATCTTGGCAACTGATCTTTGTGTAATTTCTTTTCGTTTGGTGTCCAATAATATAATGCTCTAAAGGCGAATTACTGAGAGAGGATATTTCAATTTGCCAAAATATGCGGAAAGTAGGAAGGTCCTAATTATGTGTTGTGAATTTATAAGTTTAACAAAATTGAAAAAAAGCAGCTAAAAAAGATGTTTAAGTTTTATTATTATCTTATCAAAGAAAATATATAAAACTCAATGCAGACACAAATCTAATATTTTTGTTTATATTCAAAACGTAATTATAATTTTGTCCAGATTGATGTTTTCAATGAACTCAGAAGTCTTTATTTATCTAGTAATAGAGGTCCTTATGATATTCTTTCTACAGTATTGAATGAATTGTGGATTTTCATTAACAAAGCCTCTAACAATGAAACTTAATATGTTTTTAAAATCTACTTTATTTCCTAACGTACGTAAAAAATCATTTGTTATACCTATCTTAAAGGATGGAGATAGTTTACTTGTTGTTTTCCAAGATTGTCCAAAAAAATCATTTCCAAAATAATTATGCCATAGTTCCAAAATATTATAAATGAAAGTCTACATGAATTTTGCAAATATAAATCTTCTGCGACCAACCTTCTTATTTATAAACTCTCGACAGTTGGTGCTCTTGAAAATCATTTACAGGTTAATGCTGTTTATACAGACATTTAAAAGGTATTTGATAGAATCTGCCATGATTTATTGTTTGCTAAACTAAATGGGCTGGATTTGATAAGTAATTTTTCCACTGTAAATAATCATAACGATTGTAATGTAAAGTGATTAGTTTTTATAAAAAAATTAATCAACACCATATTCGCAAGTTATACTTTAGATAAAAGATATTAATGTAATGTGTTTGAAATTTAAAAATGAGTAATAGATTGGGCGGTAGTTTTTCTAGAAAAGTTGGTTCGGCTCAAGCTAAACTGAATTTGGGTAAATGTAAAAGAAAAGCTGGAGAATATCTTGATGCGTTTGCCCACACATTAAAGTAGCTTTTTACACAAATACTGCTGTAGGATCCCAGGTTTTGCGATGTTTTGTCGTATAAAATAACCTCTTTCCATAATCGGTATCGCGATTATAAGTACAGCAATTAAGCAGAACGAAATACTCTCACATTAGCTGTCAAAATTGCCAGAGTTGTCAAAACGTGCGGACTCCTCCATTATTGTGGAGATGTCGATTACTAGTCCTGAAAGTCACGGAAATCAAATTAGTTGCAGATCTATCGTCGACATACAAAAACTGTCTGTGATTCTGATAGATAATTAACATGTGAAAAGAAATTGTTTTTGTTAACTTTGTTAACTTTATATTTCCATTAGAATAGATTGCTGCTAAGAGAAGTTCCAACTATTATAATTTAGTTTGAATATGTGATTCGGACGACGTGAGGGATGAAATTGAAAACAGGATAACTAGATGTATATACACATAAATAAAATTTTAATTAATTAGTAATTACAAAACTAAACGAACATATGGGAGTGGGTGTTGGACTGAGTGACATTTTACGAACTTTCAAGTTTCAATAGCAACGAAGGAATTTTGTGTATCAAATAAAAGAAAATAATATTTATGTTGCTAAGATTACGATTCCTTGTGACATATGCCAGACGTTAAAATATAAACAAAACATCCAATGTCCAATTGAACCTTATTCGAAATATGTAATTTAGAAAAAAGTTGTCTTCTTTCAAGTAAATTTGATTTGTTTCTTCCATTTCTTCTTTTATTGATGATCCTTGGTCCTGGATTTGCATTTGAGGACTTTTATGACCTTACTTATTACAAGTGTATCACCCTTACTTACTTTGTTTCTTGTGGTTGGTATTGTTGACTGAGAATACTGTTGAGTCACTTTCAGGTTGTTTAACATCTTGTGATAGTTTTGATTTCACAGAAATTGAAGTTATCTTCATGCCGGAGCTTTCAATAGCAATAATCATTGGTTGATAAGAGGACTCTGGTAGACCGGAGAGTAGCAATGTAACTAGCCATTCATCGTCAACTGCGAAACCAATGTTTCTCAGCTTGTGAGCAGTACACATAATTTTGCTCACATATTTCTCTACGTTTTGACATAGAGTAAGTGAAGTATTATAGAGATCACGCAGCAGCCCATCACAGCGTGTCAACCAAGAGTCATCAAATACTTATGAAAACGTATCCCATACTTCTTTTGCAGTACTACTCTCTTGTATGTGCACGTAATTTATTTAGTCAACTAGTAAATTAATCTTAGTTTTTGCCTTTGTGTCTCGTTTTGTGTCCACAATGACACATGTGGTGGGGTCTATGCAGTTTCACAACTCCTCTTGCTGTAGGTATGATTTTAGAGCAAATCGCCACGTTACGTAATTATCTCGGCCGGTTAACTTTTCAATTAATGCCAATTGATTGTTTGCTGACAATTTAAGAACCCTTATTCCAGATGTTACGAGAAAACACTTTTCAATTGTCGTATTGACGTTTTAGGTTAACTTCATTACTTTTCTCAGTAAGTAAACCATTCTCGGCTTCCCTGGGCTTTTCTGGCCCATAACCTGTTAATTTTTCTTAAAAGAATTTTTTATTTCAGGAGAAAACCTTATATTTAAGAATTTAGTGTTAAAATTACGACTTAACTGTCTACAGACGCACAATTCAAATTACAATTTTATCAGTTTATGTGTAGTTTCTACAGGTCATCGCATCAGTTACAATTGGATTCCCAAGAGGAGATGAAACATTTTTTGTTTTAAGTTGTGTTATAATTTTCCTTTCTATGTAATAGCGTAAGCTACATTGCGCTGTAAATTAGATTTTTTTGAGAAGAATGCTTCAGGTAAACTACTTTGGGTTAACAAGACAGCATTAAATTAAGTGAGGAATGCATATTATCGGAATTTGGCTGTTAATTTGGCTTGTAACCTCGGTTACTAAACCAATAAACCATGTATAGGGTCCGGAAAAAAGAAAAGCTAAGTGAAAAACTCAATAAAACCCAAAAGTCTGCTGACGTTTCCAGAGGTACCCGATTTCCTTAGGAATAAAATTTTGGAACTAGAATGTGAGATACAGAGAGTGAAAGAGTGCTTACACAGCTTTGTCGTCTAAACTAGGGATACTATCGGTAAACTCTGATAGTACCCCTACTCCTAACGCTAATCCAAAATCTTTATCCCAACTAGCCACCCTTGCATCCCCTGCAAAGTCTCCCAGCTCCAAAACTCAGAAGACTTCTTGGAACTCGGTCACTCCCAAGGAGGTGATGTCGAAATTGTGAACCATTTATGGTTCATTGTTGAAATTTATGTATATTGAATTGTATTAAACTATTTTAGACCGAGTACCCTAAGAATTAGAAGAGCCTTCTCATAGAAAATAAACTCTTAAATTAGTATGGCAGAACTGTGTAGATAGAAATGGAATACAGGTTACAGTACTTTAAATCACAAACATTTATATAACCTTGTTATTAAAGTAATTATTTAACGTTTCTAATTGAATGAAATTATTTGGTAGCGCTTATGGCTAGCCGTCTCAGTCTCAGTTTCGGCTCGTATTTTTTGACAACTCACTGACAATCTTGACAACTGATCTTTGTGTAATTTTGGTTTGTTTGGTGTCCGATCCTATAATGCTCTTTGGCGAATTACAGAAAGAGGATATTTCAGTGCAAAAAATGGGATCATATAAATACTAATCAAGGAGATGACCCAGCTTACAAATTCCGATAATATGCATTCCTCAGTTAATTTAATGCTGTCTTGTTAAGATTGTTTAACATCTTGTGATAGTTTTGATTTCACAGTAATTGAAGTTATCTTCATGCCGGAGCTTTCAATAGCAATAATCATTGGTTGATAGGACTCTGGTAGACCGGAGAGTAGCAATGTAACTGGCATTCATCGTCAACTGCGAAACCAATGTTTCTGAGCTTGTGAGCAGTACACATAATTTTGCTCACATATTTCTCTACGTTTTGACATACAGTAAGTGAAGTATTATAGAGATCACGCAGCAGCCCATCACAGCGTGTCAACAAAGAGTCATCAAATACTTATGAAAACGTATCCCATACTTCTTTTGCAGTACTACTCTCTTGCATGTGCACGTAATTTATTTAGTCAACTAGTTTATCTTAGTTTTTGCCTTTGTGTCTCGTTTTGTGTCCACAATGACACATGTGGTGGGGTCTATGCAGTTCCACAACTCCTCTTGCTGTAGGTATGTTTTTAGAGCAAATCGCCATGTTACGTAATTATCTCGGCCGGTTAACTTTTCAATTAATGCCAATTGATTGTTTGCTGACAATTTAAGAACCCTTATTCCAGATGTTACGAGAAAACACTTTTCAATTGTCGTATTGACGTTTTAGGTTAACTTCATTACTTTTCTCAGTAAGTAAGCCATTCTGGGCTTCCCTGGGCTTTTCTGGCTCCATAACCTGTTAATTTTTCTTAAAAGAATTTATTATTTCAGAAGAAAAACTTATATTTAAGATTTTATTGTTAAAATTACAACTTAACTGTCTACAGGCGCACAATTCAAATTACAATTTTAACAGTTTATGTGTAGTTTCAGTACACTCCTACAGGTCATCACAACATTTACAATTGGATTCCCAAGAGGAAATGAAACATTATTTGTTTTAAGATGTGTTATAATTTTTCATTCTTTATAATAGCCTAAGCTACATTGCGCTGTAAATTGAGAAGAATGCTTCAGGTAAACTACTTTTGGTTAACAAGACAGCATTAAATTAACTGAGGAATGAATATTATCGGATTTTGTAAGCTGGGTCAGCTCGTTGATTAATATTTATGTGATCCCATTTTCCGCACATTTTGGCAGACTGAAATATCCTCTTTCTGTAATTCGCCAAAGAGCATTATAGGATCGGACACCATTCAAAACAAAATTACACAATGATCAGTTGTCAAGATTGTCAGTGAGTTGTCAAAAAATACGAGCCGAAACTGAGACTGAGACGTCTAGCCATTAGCGCTACCAAATAATTCCATTCAATTAGAAACGTTAAATAATTACTTTAATAACAAGGAGTTTATTTTCTATGAGAAGGCTCTTCTAATTCTTAGGGCACTTGGTCTAAAATACTTTAATACAATTCAATATACATAAATTTCAACACTGAACCATAAATGGTGGGGTGCGTCGTAGTTACACAATTTCGACATCACCTCCTTGGGGGTGACCGAGTTCCAAGAAGTTTTCTGAGTTTTGGAGCTGGGAGACTTTGCAGGAGTAGGGGTGGCTAGTTGGGACAAAGATTTGGGATTAGCGTTAGGAGTAGGGGTACCATCAGAGTTTACCGATAGTATCCCTAGTTTAGACGACAAAGCTGTGTAAGCACTCTTTCACTCTCTGTATCTCACCTTCTAGTTCCAAAATTTTATTCCTAAGGAAATCGGGTACGTCTGGAAACGTCAGCAGACTTTTGGGGTTTATTGAGTTTTTCACTTAGCTTTTCTTTTTTCCGGACCCTACACATAGTTTATTGGTTTAGTAACCGAGGTTACAAGCCAAATTAACAACTCTTCTCTTTCGATTATGGTAACTATTATAACTAAATTCAGACAAAAGAAGGACGAACAACTCAAAAAAAAATTGTAATTTTCAACAATATTCCCTGGTTGCTACCCACACTTTGAACAATTGACAAAAGTCGCTAACAATAAGAAACTTTTCTGTTGTCATCAATGGCAGAGGTAACGATCGTCATTTAACCAAGTTTCGGTAGCAACTACGGAAAAGTGTTGGTAGTGATATTTTCGTTTTTATTTAGTGACCCTATTAAAGTTCCTATTAAAAGACAAGAGCCGAGAAATAAGAAAAGGAAAAGGAGGCCCAAATCCAGGTTCTATTGGCAGAAAGGAAAGCGGTACCACATCCAACGACACAGCTAGTTATTGTAAAGCCTCAGTTTTGATCGGTTACCTTAGAGTACATTAGAGTACCAATTAATTCTCTGTATCGTGTGGGGTCTTTGAATGGTTTTAAATCTCTGTTAAATTTTGAGTGGCAGTCATACAGTGTTTTAATTGGATTGCAATCTACCATTCTGAATTTCTCTGAAATATATTTTTTTTGTTTAAGTGTTACTCCTTTCTTACTTTGGTTAATCTCTATTCTAAAGAAAAACCTAGCAATCTTTGATCTTCAATTTCTCAGCTAATTCTCTCTTAATTTCATTACCAGTTTGATATTCGACAGTTCTTTTGTACTCCTTAAATTTTTCAAAAACTTCTCTCTTTGACTTAAGGAAAAAACCTGGCACCACCTATTATATTCGTCTATTAATGTAAGAAGATATCTTGATCCACCGCTGAATCTGACTCGCATTGGTCCGCAGATATCTGAATGAACAATATTCAGTAACTGCTTACTTCTTCCTTCTCTATCAGTAAAGGGTTTCCTTGCTTGCTTACCTCGTTGACATTGTCACACCACATGGGTAATTTATCATTATCCAATTTATTACCGTGTACCAGTCGCTTTCTGTACAAATCCTGTACGCCTTTATAATGTAGGTACTCTAGTTGTCTATGCCGCAGGACCATTTTGTTTGAATTTCTATGCATTATTCACTTGTAGACATTTGAATTTCGTTGTATATAAACATATTACAATATTTTTCATAAAATCAAGTAGCCCAAAAAGTTTTCTTTATTTGTTTACAACAAAACTCTAATCAGTTCAGACTTTTATTTCATAAGAAACACATCTCTCTGAAGTTGCTCCTACGCTTCAATCCAAAATTAATAGTTAAATATTCTCTCTTTATTAATGAGGTTCTTCCTCATTGAGAATTGTAATTAGCAGAAATACTTATGTACAGTAGTGCTAGAAATGAAACCGATCTTACCAAACTGTTATTTTTAGGGAATAGTTTTGGCTAAATTCATTATTTATATTTACAGGAATTCCCAACTAAACACAGAATAAGGCTCCATAAAATGACACATTGATTTGTTTTCAGAATAAATTATGATTATTTTTTTATTGGAGCAAAGAGGGGGAAATCTACAAGACGTAGTGCCGGACTTTACCGACTAAAAACCCCTCTCCGGGCACCGATCCGAAGATCATGGCCTAAGAGTAGTTAACCATAAAGGTTTAGGAAAATATAAGGGAAAATTAAAGAGGTACGTAACAATCGCTACATAGTAAAGAAAAGATGTCCCAAAGAGACGCAGAGGTCTAGACAGCCAAGAGACAAGGTCTCTTGTATCTGTCGGATTCACAGGGTTGGATATCATGCAAGCATGCAATCTCCGGATTAGAGTGTTGAAAGATAGATCTCCGGAGGTTGAGGGCATGCTATTTTCTCTGAGGCTATGAAATATGAAAAAATATGCAAGAAATCCGAAAAAAGGTCAAGAAAAAGTCACAATAAAGGAGAAAACAGCAATACCAAGAAACCGTCTTCAAAAGTTCTATCAAAAAGGCTGAGGACAGGAATGTTCCCATTGGAGTTCCACATATCTGTCTGTGTATAAAGAAGGTACTTTCAATTTATGGAAAGTTTTCCATAGTATGGGCAAACGTTTCAACTCAAATAACATCTGAGTATTAAGCATGTTTATAGTAATTATAATATTAGAATTGTGCCGTAGTAGTGTGTGATGTGATTCATAAATAATTATATTGTGTATATCTGTATATATTTCCACTGAATAATTGGATGTTGAAAAAATCGGCAATGTGTCGAAACCATTTTATAACACCAAACTAATATTAAGATATCGACATAAGTTAAACAAAGTAGTTTTATTTGTAAAGTTATGTTATATTTAAATATTTGGGAATCTCATTTATGGTCATCCACTGTAGGTTGAAATACAAGGATGAGATTGATTCGAAACAGTTTTACCATCAAAAATATTATAACAAATTGAAAAATCATCACGATATTCCTTTGCTCTGTCAATTTGCTGAGACAGTGGATTAAAACGAATTATAAGAAAAGATATAACTGAACCACAATTGGGTGTTATATTAATACAATGTAAGAATCAAATCAAATATGTTTGAGAGAAGACAACTTTTTTATAAATTACTACATAGTTCTGACATATGCCATAAAGAAACGTAATTTGATATGTTATTTTATTTTTTGACAAACAATTCGTTGCTATTGATACTTGTTTGCAAAATGTCACTCAATCACACACTCACTCGTTAAATTTTTTAATTACAAATTAATTAAAATTTTATTTGTTTTCAATTCTATTCCTCACCTTATAGTAGTTGAAACTTCTCTTAGCAGCAATATATTCTAATGGAAATATAAAATTAACAAAGTTAACAAAAACAATTTTGTTTCACATATTAATTACCTGTCGAAAATAAATGTCGACGAGAGATCTGCAACTGATTTGATTTCAGTGACTTGCAGGGCTCGTAATCTAAACCTTCAGACGGTAAGTTGCTATTTTTGTAACTGTTTAAATGTTTCACCTTTTTAAATCAACAGTAAATTCACATAGTTGATTCTTTCAGCTTGAATAAGTGAGCGACAGATTTCAACTATGCACTGAATTTTTCTCCTTCACCTTTAATTATCACCCTCAAACAACACTAATATACCAATCTTTCCATATTTGATAATTTTATGTCGTAAATTATTTAGATTCTTCATGTCTGGATGACAAGTTCAAATAATGTTAACACAATTTATAAACCAAATCATGAAATAGTGATTTCTATTTCACACTTTTCTGGGGAAATAAAGATTTGAAATCTTTGTTGGGTTGAAATTTATAATTAATAGATTTGTCTGTTGCAGTTTTGTTAAAACTTTCATCTACTTTAGTGCATATATATTTTTAGTGTTTCCATATTTTCTTGGGAGTAGGCATGTTTTGACAAAACACTGGCAACATCATCGAGAACTAAAGTTGTAGTATTTTCGTTCTGCTTATTCGGTTATCATATAATCGCGATACCGATCATGGAAAGAAGTAATTATATACAACCAAACATCGCGGAGCTTTGTATCCAATTAAGCAGTATTCTTCTAAAATATCTGTAATAAGGTATATCATAATTGAACCTCAAGAGTATCAAAGGATGCGAGATTTCCAAAGATGTATGGCACTTTTGAAACAATTATTTTATATATTTTATATTATTTGATTAAGTATAAATAAAATTGGATAACTATAAATTACCCACGTGGTGTGGCATATATCAATGAGGTAAATATGCAAGGACACCCTTTACTGCCAGAGAATTAAGAAATAAGCAGTTACTGAATATTGTTCATTCAGACATCTGCGGACCAAAGCTAGTTAGAACCAGAGGTGGATCGAGATATCTTCGAACATTTATAGACGATAATAGTGGATGGTGCAAGGTGTATTTTCTCATGTCAAAAGGAGAATTTCTTGAAAAATTTAAGGAGTACAAAAGAACTGCTGAAAAACGAACTGGTAATGAAAGTAAGAGAGAATTAGCTGAGAAATTGAAGATCAAAGAATGCTAGGTTTTTTTTGGAATAGAAATTAACCAAAGTAAGAAAAGAGTAACACTTAAACAAAAAAAATATATTTTAGAAAGTTAACAGAGATTTAAAAATGTTCAAAGACTCCACACGATACAGAGAATTAATTGGTACTCTAATGTACTCTAATCCAGCCGATCAAAACTGGGGCTTTACAATAATTAGCTGTGTCTTTCTGACAATCGAACCTGGATTTGAGCCGCCTTTTCATTTTCTTATTTCACGGTTTTTGTCTCTTAATAGGAACTTCTTCTGAAATGAAACTGGCGATGTGCCGTGTGGCCCCAATATGACTCTGAAGCACTCAAACTTCTTGCAGGCGCGCTTGCTGTTTACTCATTTCATGACCGCTAATTCAGTTATTAAACTGTTTATAGTACGAAAACCTAAACTTAATTCAGTTGTTCCTTGGATTGGTAACCAAGGTTACCAACCAGGTAAACAAATTTTTTTATTTGTCTGAATTTAGTAACTAACTAAATTCAGACCAATTCAGTTACCATATTCGAAAGAGGAGAGTTGTTAATTTGGCTGGTAACTTCGGTTACTAAATCAATAAACTATGTGTGTGAACTATGTGTAGTGTCCGGAAAAGAGACAAGCTAAGTGAAAATCTCAATAAAACCCAAAAGTCTGCCGACGTTTCCAGAGGTACCCGATTTCCTTAGTGTTCAAATTTATGTATATTGAATTGTATTAAAGCATTGCATATTCTTCAGACAACAGAAGTATGTTTTACTTTTGATTAATAAACATATCGCCTTCATTGCTGTTGGAACCTGAATATGTACAAAATGTAATTTGATTTCAAAACTGAACTTGAACAATTATTTGGTAACTTACAATTTCGTCGTTGAAAAGACGAAAACTACAAAAGAAATAAGTATTTAGTCTTTACACGTGAGCTGTTTGTTTCGTTTTTTAGCTTTCAATGCAAACACAAATTTAAGCAATATCGTTTTGTCATGAAAATATTTTGGTTTATATTCAAAAAATAATAATAATTTTTTCCAGATTGATGTTTTTAATGAACTCAGAAGTCAGATTTATCTAGTAATAGAGGTCCTTATGATATTCCTTCTACAGCATTGAATGAATTGTGGATTATCATTAACAAAGCCTCTAAAAATGGAATTTAACTTGTTTTTAAAATGTGCTTTATTTCCTAATGTACAGAAAAAATCATTTATTACACCTACCTTAAAGAATGGAGATAGTTTACTTGTAACAAATTTAGGCCTGTATGAAAAATGTTTCGTATTCCATAATTGTCCAAAAAAATTCATTTTCAAAATAGTTCCAAAATATTATAAATGAGAGTCAACATGGATTTTGCAAATGTAAATCTTCTGCGACCAACCTTCTTATTTGTAACAATTCTACAGTTGTTGCTCTTGAAAATCATTTACAGGTTGATGTTATTTATACAGACTTTTAAAAGGCATCTGATAGAATCTGCCATGATTTATTGTTTGCTGAACTAACTGGGCTGGAGTTGTCAAGTAAGTTTTCCACTGTAGATAATCATAACGATTGTAATGTAAAGTGATTAGTTTTTTAAAAAAAATAAATCAACATTATTTTCGAAAGTTACACTTTACATAAAAGATTTTAATGTAATATGTTTGAAATTTAGAAATGTGTAACAGATTAGGCGGTAGTTTATCTAGAAAAGTTGGTTTGGCTCAAACTAAAATAAATTTGCGTAAATGTAAAAGAAAAACTGGTGAATATTCTGGTGCACTGATTGCAGAACAATTTTTACATGGGATGGACAGTAATTTAGCATATAAATTCCAGCTTAAAGTATGCGTTATTGTTGAAGTTATTGAACATCAACTATTATTGACTAGTAATTAATAAGTCAACTTAGTTGTCACGCCCTTCCATATTCTGTCACTGTCAAAACTTTTCGGGATATTCATCAAACTCTCTAATACCCCCAAAAATTATTTCTTATTACAAATTGCAAATTTAAATAAAGCATCCTAAGAACTCCATTTACAACTCAACGCATATCGAGAGTTACTACCACGATTTTAATATATTTTTAAAGCAAGTATGGAACATATAAGTAAAACAAGTAATCGTGTGTCACTTCTTGAATGTCTATAATTTCGTAAGCGTTCCTTTTAATTATGTTGCCCTTGTTGCACTATAAAGTAGATTTTTAGAAAAATAATGGTTAATAGGATTCCAGGTTCTGCGATGCTTTGTCGTATAAAATAACCTCTTTTTATAATCGGTATCGCGATTATAAGATCAGCAATTAACCAGAACGGAAATACTTCAACATTAGTTGACTAAGTTGTCAGAAAGTTGTCAAAACGTGCGTACTCGATAGCAACTCTCAAGAAAACGTGGAGACACTAAAAATATATATGTAATAAATCAACAAAAGAATGCTATTACTTATAAATTTCTACTGTATGTAAATTGAACAAGTCACCATATGGGTTAAAACAATTCCCTTGCTGCTGGCATGCCAAATTCGACTCTACACCGAAAAGAGTTTTAGTATTTATATGGAACAAATTTTAAACAGAATTGAAATGACTTATGCTGATCCTAATACTGTTCCAGTCGACCCTAACATAATGCTACAGTAGGAAGATACTACCTCACTTCTGCTCTTCATAATAACACAGCTCGTTCCGTCAAATTTTATTTGGCTACCATCGCAAATAATCTGACTTAGAGACAATAGATTTGTTGCCAATTTAGGAACACATAATACTTTTGTAAAAAGCACGCACCATTTTGTTTTGACCTTCATCGTCATAATGGTCCAACCTCACTTGTTCTGAGCATTGCACAGATTATACTTTGTTGTTTTTCGACTCTGATTTTATGTATGACAGGAGCCGTCATATTTTCAAGCATGTTCTTACGTCTTGTCATGTGTGACGATGCATCGGAAGCCACTTACCATGGGTCATTTTGGCTGGATGTTGCCTCAAACGCAGCAGCATATGATGAACTACTTGCTTTTTGTTGAACATTCTTGGTTCTGGATTTGCATTTGAGGACTTTTATGACCTTACTTGTTACAAGTGTAGCTTACTTTGTTTCTGTGGTTGTTTTTAATTTTCTTGATGACTGACAATACTGTTGAGTCACTTTCAGGTTGTTTAACATCTTGTGATAGTTTTGATTTCACAGAAACAGAAGGTATCTTCATGCCGGAGCTTTCAATAGCAATAATCATTGGTTGATAGGATTCTGGTAGACCGGAGAGTAGCACTGTAAATAGCCATTCATCGTCAACTTCGAAACCAATGTTTCTGAGCTTGTGAGCGGTACACATTATTTTACTCATATATTTCTCTACGTTTTAACATGCAGTATGTGAAGTATTACAGAGATCATGCAGCAGCCCATCACAGCGTGTCAACCAAGATTTATCCTATACTTATTTTGCAGTGCCACTCTCTTGTATGTGCACGTAATTTATTGAGTCAACTAGTAAATTTATCTTAGTTTTTGCCTTTGTGTCTCGTTTTGTGTCCACAATGACACATGTGGGGGGTTTTATGCAGTCCACAACTTCTCTTGCTGTAGATGTGTTTCTATAGCAAATAACCAGGTTACGTAATTATCTCGGCCGGTTAACTTTTCAATTAATGCCAATTGATTGTTTGCTGACAATTTAAGAACCCTTATTCCAAATGTTACGAGAAATCACCTTTCAATTGTCGTATTGACGTTTTTGGTTAACTTTATTACTTTTCTCAGTAAATAAGTCTTTCTGGGCTTAAAAGAATTTATTATTTCTCAAGAAAAATTTATATTTAAGAATTTAGTGTTAAAATTACAACTTAACTGTCCACAGGCGCACAATTCAAATTACAATTTTAACAGTTTATGTGTAGTTTCAGTGCACTCCTACCTGGTCATCGCATCAGTTACAATTGGCATCCCAAGAGGAGATGAAACATTATTTGTTTTAAGTTGTGTCAAAATTGTTCATTCTTTATAGTAGTGTAAGCTACATTGCGCTGTAAATTAGATTTATTTTAGAAGAATCCTTCAAGTAAACTAATTAGGGTTAACAAGACAGCATTAAGTTAACTAAGGAAAGCATATTATCAAATTTAGTACGCTGGGTCAGCCCCTGGAGTAATATTTAAACGATACACATTCTCCACATTTTGGCAGATTGAAATAACCTCTTTCCGTAATTCGCCAAAGAGCATTATAGGATCGGATACCGAACAAAATAAAATTACACAAAGATCAGTTGTCAAGATTGTCAAGGAGTTGTCAAAGAATACGAACCGTATTCCATATCAGTCTTCACAATATTGCCAAACTAATTTAAGTGTTTCTTTTCTATGAAAACTTTTTTCTAAATGTTAGTGTATTGACCTTTTTGCTTTAATTCAATTCAAAATACATAAATTTGAACACTGAACAATTTCTAACATTATCTCAGTCATCTAAATCTTATCAATATTAAAATTTGCCCTAATATATATTATTCTTTTCCTTGAAATATATTACATTTTACCAGTGTGCGTTTATATTCGGATTCAAACTCAGATAAATAAACTATATGTAGTTTGAGGAGAAAAGACAAGCCAAGTGAAAATCTCAATAAAACCCAAAAGTCTGCCGGCGCTTCAAGAGGCCTTAAGATTAAAATATCGGAACTAGAGGGTGAACTACAACGAATGAAAGTAAGTAATGCAGTAAGCTGTCTGCTAAACTACAGACACCTTCGGTAAATCCTGGAAATACTCCTACTTCTAACACCAATCCTTTCTCCCAACTAGCCACCCCACACCTCCGAAACGCAAAAGTTTTCCACGTAGTGGGTCACGCCTATAAAATTGATGTCGAAATCGTCTGATTCTGTGCTCACCGAAAAGACATGAAAGTACTGGAAGTCTTTATATCCATTATGGTCAAAAGCCAAAAGTGAATAATTGGAACAGTTTACCAGCATCTGGTTCTGATTTTTATTCCAATCATTGTGCATCAGTGGATATATTTTTAGTAACTGGAGATTGAAACCTGCCCCGAGTGAATTGGACTAATGATGAGTTTAGTGTTTTCATGAGTTCTGAGGTTTACTCATTAAACTATCACTTGTCATTAGTTGATTGGGATTTACTTTTAAGCAATATGGATGTTAATGATTGAGAGCACAAATCTTATGAAATTTTATACAATATGTTCCAACTTGATCTACCTGTAAAAATAATTAAGAACTATGTTTCTTAAGTTGTTCTATAAAGAGTTTATGACATTAACAATTCATTATTCATTTGCAGATATTTGAATTTCGTTGTCATAAGCAAAATTTCATAAAATCAAGTAGCCCAAAAAGATTTCTTTATTGGGTTACCACAAAACTTTAATCAGTTCATATCGAAACCTACCTCTCTTATACATAATTTGTTTTCAGAATAAATTCAATAAATTAAGATTGAAATCTGAAAGTACGATGTAAAAGGCAAATGCTGGAAAGATTCTAGTGGCCCAAGAATTGGATTTAAATGTACGTATAATTTTCATCTGTATTCAAGATTTTTATAATTAATGATATATTTTATGCTAAAACACACACAATTAAATTATTTAATTTAAATAAAAAACAAATAAGCTATTTCGACGATTCGTTGGACATCAGGAATTGACACATTGATAGACTGATTACTATCATATAAATGAAGATGAAATGTGCTATGACAAAGCCACATATCGGGAAATATAAAAAAAAAATCCAAGAAATCAAAAAAAGTACAAGCAAAAATCCCAATAAAGAAGAAAACAGCATTACCAAAAGTTCTACCAAAAAGGCTGAGGACTGGAATGTTCCCGTTGGAGTTCCACATATCTGTCTGTGTATAAAGCAGGTACTTTCATTTTGAGAATTAAGCATGTTTATAATAATTATAATTTTATAATTGTGGCGAAGAAATTTTTCATATTGTAATCTGTACTCTATGACGGTAAATGCGTTTCCTAAATAATTATGTTGTATATAGCTGTAAATCTTTCTACTGAAAAATTGGTGGTTGAAAAAATCGACAATGTGTCGAAACTATTTTATAACACCAAACTAAATTTTCGACTTAAGTTAAACTAAGTAATTTTATTTGTAAAGTTAAGTTATATTTAATTATTTGTGAATCTCATTTATAGTCTTCCAGTGTAGGTTGAAATATATGGATGAGATTGATTCGAAACAGTTCTACCATCAACAATATTATAACAAATCGAAAAATCATCACGATATTCCTTTGCTCTGTCAATTTGCTGACACTCTGGATTAAAACGAATAGAATTATAAGAAAAGATATATCTGAACCACAATTTGGTGAAATACAATATAAGAATCAAATCAAGTTTTGCTTGGGAGAAGACAACTTTTTTGCTAAATTACATACTTCTGACATATGTCATAAGGAAACGTAATCTTAGCAACATAAATGTTATTTTATTTTTTGACAAACAATTGGTTGCTATTGAAACTTGAAATAAATGTCGACGAGAGATCTGCAACTGATTTGATTTCAGTGACTTTCAGGGCACGTAATCTAAACCTTCAGACAGTAAGTTGCTATTTTTGTAACTGTTTAAATATTTCACCTTTTTAAATCAACAGTAAATTCACGTAGGTGATTCTCTCAGCTTGAATAACTGAGCGATAGGTTTCAACACTGAAATTTTCTTTTTCAACATTGGTTATCACCCTCAAATGATATACTAATCTTTCCATATTTGATAATTTTATATCGCAAATTATTTAGATTCCTCATGTCTGGATGACAAATTCAAATAATATCAACACAACTTATAAACCAAATCATAAAATAGTAATTTCTATTTTACAATTTTCTGCGTAAATATTGATTTGCAATCTTTGTTCGGTTGAAACTTATAATTAATGGCTTTATCATTTGCAGTTCTGCTAAAATTTTCATCTACTTTGGTGCATATATATTTTTGGTGTCTCCATATTTTCTTGACAGTATGCGTGTTTTGGCAACACACTGACAACATCGAGAACTAAAGATGGAGTATTTTCGTTCTGCTTATTCGCGATACTGATCATAGAATGAAGGTATTTTATACTACCAAACATCGCGGACCCTTGTATCCTATTAAACAGTATTCTTCTAAAATATCTATAATAATAATATTAATAATATCATAATTGAAATGAAAGTTTATGCTCTTATAGACATTCAAGAAGTAAGACACAATTTACTTGCTTTACCTACATGCTCCATACTTGCTTTAAAAATATGTTAAAATCGTGGTAGCAACTCTCCGTATGCGTTGGGATGTACATGGAGTTATTAGGATGCTTTATTTAAATTTGCCATCTGTAAAAAGAAATAATTTTTGAGGGTATTGCAAAAATTATCTTCAAAAATTGATTGAATATATCATATTGTAGAAGAGATTGAAAAACACAGTGACCAAAGGTTTTTTTGAAAGAAGGAAAATAACGGAGCGATTTTTAATTAGGGATGACTCAATTTGATTATACGTCGATGTAGTGCACTGATTCAGTTAACCAAAAGGGCGGTATATATAACACGATATTGTACACTAAATACACTCTGTACTATGTAATATTGTATAACTTTGATTAACTTTTGATATATATATAAATCGGAATTCTTTTTTACAGTTTTTAAGACATCTTGGTGTTTTGATAATATATCATATGCCTAACTTTACTTAAATGAATTTTAATATGATTGGTAATATTTTGATTCAGCAAAATTAAAGCCCACGGGAATTTTTCATGTGACTTGATTTTCGAGAATTTCATGACGAATTAACACTATTTGAAATCAGAGCTCTAAAATAGATATATTTTGTTATTAGTGTAACTGTTCCAATATGATTGAATAAATGCAACAAATTATGTAGCTAAGGGAAATCAAATTTAAAAATCAATACAACACTTATTGTAAATTAGCAACTGTTATTTACAATTGTTCCTACAACTTAATTTGAAATATTAACAATTTCAACATTCAAGAGATGCTGTGAAACTTGAGAACACTAGGTATCTCATCATTCAAAAACTCAACAACTACAAACACGCCATCAATTTATTTCAGATGTAATTCATAACACATAATTTCTTAAAAGAGTCAAATTTGATGATTAACATCAATGGATTGAATTTAAATGGAAAATGTGTAGGGTTTAACATAATGGTTAAGGCTTGAGTAATACCATATGGAATAAATAATGAAATTATTTACTAACAATTTCTTAAAACAGGAGAATAAGTTTTTGAGAACTCTGGTCCTGTACGTTTGTTTTGAAAACTAACTGACAACTGATATTTCAGTTATTTCATTTTGCTTGTTGGTCGATTTTAAATTGGCGATACCAAATATAGAAAGATGATATTCTAAATTGTCGAGATATTCTGAATACAGGATTCTATAAAAATAAGGGAGGAGCTATCCTTCTGTGACAGTTAACAGTGAAACATTCTTCTGATACAATTTAATTTACAATGCGAAAAAACATCTTATTATTGAAAATAAAGCTTACGCTATAACAGAGTCAAGAATTGAGACACAATTTTCTTAGAAAAGCATTTATTTGGAATACCGATCAGACATGTGTCAGATGATGATATTCTTCCAGGTAAATAGAAAGGAAGAAGAACTGCCTTCGTTGCTATTGAACCCAGATTATGTACAAAACTATTTTTTGGTAAATTTACCTTCTAAACTTGTTCATTTAGTTATTGCGAAGAGCACAAAAAACTTTTATTTATCTTCTAAAGGGTTCTTATCCCATCAAATAACATTCGCAAAGTTCAATTTATATTGTGCATCACAATCTTCAAGTTTTGATTCACCACCACGATTTGAACTTTATTTTAAAGCAAGTATGGAGCATGTAGGTAAAGTAAATTGTGTTTCACCTCTTGAATGTTTATAAAGATTTTTTAGAAAAATACTAATTAATAGGATCCCAGGTTCCTAGAATCGCGATTATAAATCAGCAACTAAGGCCAAGTTGTCCAATTTGTCAGCTCTCAAGAAAACGTGGAGACACTTAAAATATATATGCACAAACGTAGATGAAAATTTCAACAAAATTACAAATGATAGAGCTATTAATTATAAATTTCATCTGAACAAAGATTGTAAATCAGCAAATTGTAAAGTAGAAATCACTTTTTCATGATTTTGTTAATAAAATGTGCTGACATTATTTGAAGTTGTCATCTAGAGATGAGGAATCTAATTAAATTTTGACATAAAATTAGCAAATTTGGAAAGAGTGGTATCTTAGTGTTATTTGAGGGTAATAATCCAACCAAACGTGATAGAAAAATTTCAGTACCTAGTTGAAATTTGCCGCTCACAAATTCTTGCTTAAAGAATCAACTAGGTGAATTATCTTTTGATTTAAAAAGGTGAAATATTTAAACATTTACAATAATAGCAACCTACTGTCTGAAGGTTTCGATTACGAGTCACTGAAATCAAATCAGTTGCAGATCTCTCGTCGACATTTATTTTGAATCAAAGAAATACTGTCTGTGATTCTGCAGATAATTAACATGTGAATAGAAGTTGTTTTTATTAACATTGTTAACTTTATACTTAAATGTCGATATATATTTTGTTGCTAAGAGAGGTGAGGGATGTCGTCTTTCAAGTAAATTTGATTTGATCTTACATTGTATTAATATTACATCAAGTTGTGGTTCAGTTGTATTTTTTGGTATAATTCTATTCGTTTGAATCCACAGTGTCAACAAATTGACAGAGCTAAGAAATATCGAGATGAGATGATTTATACTAAATGGTAGAACTGTTCCGAATCAAATTCATCCTTATATTTCAACCCACACTAAATGACTATAAATGTGATTCCCAAATATTTGTATATAATATAACTTTTCAAATAAAACTACTTTGTGTACCTTTAAGTTATGTGGTTAATTTAATATAAGTTTGGTTGTTAATAAATGGTTTCGACCCATTGTCGATTTTTTTAACCTTCAGCTATTCAGTGGAGGTACTGATGGAACATATTTTTTTAGGAAACACATTTAGTGATTACAGTACGGATTAAAATTTAAGGAAAAATTACTTCGGCACTAATCTAAAATTATAATTGCTATAAACAAGCTTCATTCTCAGATGATAGATGAGTTGAAACCTAGATCCACACTATGGAAACATTTCCATAAAATGAAAGTACTTGCTATATACAGAGATAGATATGTGGAACTCCAATGGAAACATTCCAGTCCTCAGTCTTTTTGGTAGAACTTTTGAATACGGTTTCTTGGTAATGATGTTTTCTTCTTTATTGTGATTTTTTTTTTGTACTTTTTTCGGAATTCTTGGATTTTTATTCATATTTCATAGCCTCAGAGAAAATATTTGCCGATGTTGTCAGGTTTTGTCGTGGCTCATTTCATCTTCACTTATATGATGGTAATCAGCCTTTCCATGTGAACGTAACTCGTCGTGCCCAACGAATCGTCGAAATACTTTAAAAAAGATATATAAAATTCATATTAGAGATTAATTTAATTATATATACCAATTTTATTTGTTTTTCATTTAAATTATATAATTTAAATGTGTGTTTTAACATAAAATATGTCATTAATTATAAAAATCTTGAATACAGATGAAAATTATACTTACATTTAAATCCAATTCTTGGGCCACTAGAATCTTGACACCATTTGCTTTTTGCATCGTACTTTAAGATTTCAATCTTAATTTATTCTGAAAACAAATTAATTAGGTATTAATGTGTTGTTTTAAGGAGCGTCATATACATGAAAGTTCTTATTCTTTGTTTAGTTGGGATTCCTGTAAGTAAATTAATGAATTTAGACAAAAATATTACCTAAAAATAACAGTTTGATACGATCTGTTTCATTTCTAGCATTACTATACACAAGTATTTCTTCCGATTATCTTTTCCAATGAGGCAGGGACTCATTAATAAAAGCGAGAATATTTAACTAATAATTTTGAATTGAAGCGTAGGAGCAACTTCAGAGAGATGTGGTTCGTATGAAACAAAAGTTTGAACTGATTAAAGTTTGGTGGTAAACAAGTAAAGAAAACTTTTTGGTCTACCTGATTTTATGAACAAAATTGAAATTAGTTTATGACAACGAAATTCAAATGTCCACAAATGAATAACGAATTAATAAATAAAACATTAAAATTTGTTTATGGGAACGGAATTCAAATGTCTACAAATGAATAACGAATAGTTAATTTTATAAGCTCTTTAGAGAACAACTTAGGAAACTTAGTTCTTAATTTTTTTACATGTAGATAAAATAGGAACATATTGTATAAAATTTCATAAGACACAATCAACCAATGATAATTGATAGTTTAAAGTGTAAACCTCAGTACTCATGCAAACACTAAACTTACTCATCATTGGTCCAATTCACTCGAGGCAAGTTATGTTAGAATATCTAGACATCGTGTATAACGGTTGTGATGACAACGGAGAATAAAAACAATAGAAGAGCGTAGTTATAGAAACAGAGTTAAGTTGTAAGAGCAGAGTTAGTTGTATACAGCCCACCAATGTTGTAAGATAGTCAATAAGCGTTTTACTGAGTACCTTGCATTATCATTCCACGTCGCCTTGTAAGCAGGCATATTCTAACTATTAACTTTTGTATTTTGACCTTAATGGAAACAAATACTTCCAGTGCTTCCGTGTCCTTTCGGTGAGCACAGGGGTGCGTCGTCAGGATTTCGAGAACACCTCCATAGGCAGACAGCTTACTGCATTACTTACTTTCATTCGTTGTAATTCACCCTCTAGTTCCGAGATTTTAATCTTAACGTCTAGTATTCGGGTACCTCTTGGCTTATCTTTTTCGTGGACTCTACACATGGTTTATTGGTTTAGTAACCGAGGTTACCAGCCAAATTAACAACTCTTCTCTTTTGTCTGAATATGGCAACTCTTATAACTAAATTCAAACAGAAGTACGAACGTTATGTCTAACTCCATTTGGGGGTCTGATGTCGGTGTGGCGCTTTGCCGAATTTTGCTGTTGTTACTTACTTTAGATAGTCAACTCTTTCGGAACTTGGAACGGAGTCGTGCTCAGGGTTTACCGGGCGGTTGACCTTTCTTTCTGCCAATAGAACCTGGATTTGAACCGCCTTTTCCTTTCCATCTTTCAAGGTTTTTGTCTCTTAGTAGGAACTTCTTGTAGAACGGAACTGGCGATGTGCCGTCCGGTTTCAATAGGATTCGGAACCACTCGACTTTTGCAGGCACACTTGCTGTTTTCCCATTTCATTATCGCTAATTTGGTTATTAAACTGTTTATAGTACGAAAACAAAAATTTAATTCAGTTGTTTCTTGAATTGGTAACCAAGGTTACCAGACAAGTAAACAAATTTTTCATTTGTCTGAATTTGGTAACTAACTAAATTCAGACGAAAAGGGACACTAAATAAAAACAAAATTATCACTACAAACACTTTTGAAAACTGAGGTGTGAGTGTGATGAGATTAAAAGTCGATGTTACAAGAACACTAAACGTTTATTATATTATTACAAAGTGTGCTAGAAACGTCAAAGACTAAAAACTAAGAACTAAAAACCCTGCGTAGCATGACGCTTGCGTTAGGGCAACTATACAGAGGGGTTCCAAGTATCAATGTGTAATTTCATTCCGTAGTTGCCACTCAAATTTGGATAAATGACGATTGTTACCGCTGCCATTGGTAACGACGGAAAGGTCTCTTATTGTTAGCGACTTTTGTCAATTGTTCAAAGTGCAACCAGGGAATATTGTTAATAGTATCAATTTTTCTTTGAGTTGTTCGTCCTTCATCTGTCTGAATTTAGTTATAATAGTTACCATAATCGAAAGAGAAGAGTTGATAACGCTAATCCCAAATCTTTATCCCAACCAGCCACCCCCACTCCTGCAAAGTCTTCCAGCTCCAAAACTCAGGAACTCGGACACCCCCAAGGAGGTGATGTCGAAATTGTCTAACTACGATGCACCCCACCAGTTATGATTCAGTGTTCAAATTTATGTATATCGAATTGCATTAAAGTATTTTAATCCAAGTAGACTAAGAATTGGAAGAGACTTCTCATAGAGAAGTAACTTTTAAATTGGTTTGGGAAAAAACAGCGCTCATGATTAGCCGTCTCAGATCTCAGTTTCGGTTAATATTTTTTGACAGCTCATTGACAATCTTGGCAACTGATCTTTGTGTAATTTCGTTTTGTTTGGTGTTCAATCCTATAATGCTCTTTGGCGAATTGCTGAGAGAGGTTATTTCAATTTGCCAAAATATGCGGAAAGTGGGAAGGTCCTAATTATGTGATGTGAATTTATAAGTTTAACAGAATTGAAAAAACGCAGCTAAAAAAGATGTTTAAGTGTTATTATTATCTTATCAAAGAAAATATATAAAATTTTGATATTTGTTAGGAATAGCAATGTCTAATTAACAATTCACACACTTTTGTCGATGCATATTCTTCAGACAACAAAAGTATGTTTTACTTTTGATTAATAAACATATCGCCTTCATTGCTGTTGAAACCTGAATATGTACAAAATATCATTTGATTTCAAAACTGATCTTGAACAATTATTTGATAACTTCTTACAATTTCGTCATTGGAAAGACAAAAACAACAAAAGAAATAAGTATTTACACTTCGTTAGCTGTTTGTTTCACTTTTTAGCCTTCAATGCAGACAAAAATCTAATATTTTTGTTTATATTCAAAAAGTTAATTATAATTTTGTCCAGATTGATGTTTTCAATGAACTCAGAAGTCTTGATTTATCTAGTAATAGAGGTCCTTATGATATTCCTTCTACAGTATTGAATGAATTGTGGATTCTCATTAACAAAGCCTCTAACAATGAAATTTAAAATGTTTTTAAAATCTACTTTATTTCCTAACGTACGTAAAAAATCGTTTGTTATACCTACCTTAAAGGATGGAGGTAGTTTACTTGTTGTTTTCCAAAATTGTCCAAAAAAATCATTTCCAAAATAATTATGCCATAGTTCCAAAATATTATAAATGAGAGTCAACATGAATTTTGCAAATGTAAATCTTCTGCGACCAACCTTCTTATTTATAACCTCTCGACAGTTGGTGCTCTTGAAAATCATTTACAGGTTGATGCTGTTTATACAGACATTTAAAAGGCATTTGATAGAATCTGCTATGATTTATTGTTTGCTAAACTAAATGGGCTGGATTTGACAAGTAATTTTTCCACTGTAAATAATGATAACGATTGTAATGTAAAGTGATTAGTTTTTATAAAAAAATTAATCAACACCATATTCGCAAGTTATACTTTAGATAAAAGATATTAATGTAATGTGTTTGAAATTTAAAAATGAGTAATAGATTGGGCGGTAGTTTTTCTAGAAAAGTTGGTTCGGCTCAAGCTACAATGAATTTGGGTAAATGTAAAAGAAAAGCTGGAGCATATCTTGGTGCTTTTGCCCACACATTAGAGTAGCTTTTTACACAAATACTGCTGTAGGATCCCAGGTTCTGCGATGTTTTGTCGTATAAAATAACCTCTTTCCAAAATCGGTATCGCGATTATAAGTACAGCAATTAAGAAGAACGAAATATTCTCACATTTGCTGTCAAAATTCCCAGAGTTGTCAAAACGTGCGGACTCCATAGGAACTCGTTAGGAATATTTAAACAATTACTCGATTACTTGTCCTGAAAGTCACGGAAATCAAATTAGTTGCAGGTCTATCGACATACAAAAACTGTCTGTGATTCTGACAGATAATTAACATGTGAAAAGAAATTGTTTTTGTTAACTTTGTTAACTTTATATTTCCATTAGAATAGATTGCTGCTAAGAGAAGTTCCAACTATTATAATTTAGTTTGAATATGTGATACCGACGACGTGAGGGATGAAATTGAAAACAGGATAACTAGATGTATATACACATAAATAAAATTTTAATTAATTAGTAATTACAAAACTAAACGAACATTTGGGAGTGGGTGTGGGATTGAGTGACATTTTGCGAACTTTCAAGTTTCAATAGCAATGAAGGAATTTTGTTTATCAAATAAAAGAAAATAACATTTATGTTGTTAAGATTACGTTTCTTTGTGACATATGCCAGACGTTAAAATATAAACGAAACATCCAATGTCCAATTAAACCTTATTCGAAATATGTAATTTAGAAAAAAGTTGTCTTCTTTCAAGTAAATTTGATTTGTTTCTTTCATAGTATTAATATTACATCAAATTGTGGTTCAGTTATATTTTTAATATATTTCTATTTGTTTTAATCGAAAGTGTCAACAAATTGACAGAGAAAAGAAATATCGAGATGATTTTTCGATTTGTTATAATAACTTTAATGACAGTGATTCATTTATTTAATGACCACGTTACAAATCACATCTGTGTGTGAAATGATATGGTCAAATGTCACGTGTTGATTACCAGGAAACATTTGCACAAACAGTCAGGTGAGATTCAATACGATTGTTACTATCTGTGGCTGTACAAAATAATCACAAAATCAAGTAACTAGACGTGAAGACAGCATTTTTATATGGAGAACTTGAACACACCTATTTATGACTTAACAAGAAGGGTTGGATCATGACGAAAACATGGTATGTAAATTGAACAAGTCACTATATGGGTTAAAACAATTCCCTCGCTGCTGGAATGCAAAATTCGACTCTACACCGAAAAGAGTTTTAGTAGTAGTTTTAGTATTTACACGGGACAAATTTTAAACAGATTTGAAATGACTAATGCTAATCCTAATACTGTTCCAGTCGACCCTCACATAAAGCCACAGTGGGAAGATACTACCTCACTTCTGCTGTTCATAATAATACAGCTTGTTCCGTCAAATTTTATTTGGCTACCATCGCAAATAATCTGACTTAGAGACAATAGATTTGTTGCCAGTTTAGGAACACATAATACTTTTGTAAAAAGCACCTTTTTGTTTTGACCTTCATCGTCATAATGGTCCAACCTCACTTGTACTGAACATTGCACAGATTATACTTTGTTGTCTGCGACTCTGATTTTATGTATGACAGGAGCCGTCGTATTTTCAAGCATGTTCTTACGTCTTGTCATGTGTGACGATGCACCGGAAGCCACTTGCCATGGGTCATTTTGGCTGGATGTTGCCTCAAACACAACAGCATATGATGAACTACTTGCTTTTTGTTGAACATTCTTGGTCCTGGATTTGCATTTGAGGACTTTTATGACCTTACTTACTTTGTTTCTTGTGGTTGTTCTTGATGACTGAGAATACTGTTGAGTCACTTTCAGATTATTTAACATCTTGTGATAGTTTTGATTTCACAGAAATTGAAGTTATCTTCATGCCGGAGCTTTCAATAGCAATAATCATTGGTTGATGGGAGGACTCTGGTAGACCGGAGAGTAGCAATGTAACTAGCCATTCATCGTCAACTGCGAAACCAATGTTTCTGAGCTTGCGAGTAGTACACATAATTTTGCTCACATATTTCTCTACGTTTTGACATACAGTATGTGAAGTATTATAGAGATCACGCAGCAGCCCATCACAGCGTGTCAACAAAGAGTCATCAAATACTTATGAAAACGTATCCCATACTTCTTTTGCAGTACTACTCTCTTGCATGTGCACGTAATTTATTTAGTCAACTAGTAAATTTATCTTAGTTTTTGCCTTTGTGTCTCGTTTTGTGTCCACAATGACACATGTGGTGGGGTCTATGCAGTTCCACAACTCCTCTTGCTGTAGGTATGTTTTTAGAGCAAATCGCCATGTTACGTAATTATCTCGGCCGGTTAACTTTTCAATTAATGCCAATTGATTGTTTGCTGACAATTTAAGAACCCTTATTCCAGATGTTACGAGAAAACACTTTTCAATTGTCGTATTGACGTTTTAGGTTAACTTCATTACTTTTCTCAGTAAGTAAGCCATTCTGGGCTTCCCTGGGCTTTTCTGGCTCCATAACCTGTTAATTTTTCTTAAAAGAATTTATTATTTCAGAAGAAAAACTTATATTTAAGAATTTAGTGTTAAAATTACAACTTAACTGTCTACAATTTTAACAGTTTATGTGTAGTTTCAGTACACTCCTACAGGTCATCACAACAGTTACAATTGGATTCCCAAGAGGAAATGAAACATTATTTGTTTTAAGATGTGTTATAATTTTTCATTCTTTATAATAGCCTAAGCTACATTGCGCTGTAAATTGAGAAGAATGCTTCAGGTAAACTACTTTTGGTTAACAAGACAGCATTAAATTAACTGAGGAATGCATATTATCGGATTTTGTAAGCTGGGTCACCTCGTTGATTAATATTTATGTGATCCCATTTTCCGCACATTTTGGCAGACTGAAATATCCTCTTTCTGTAATTCGCCAAAGAGCATTATAGGATCGGACACCAATCAAAACAAAATTACACAAAGATCAGTTGTCAAGATTGTCAGTGAGTTGTCAAAAAATACGAGCCGAAACTGAGACCGAGTTCCAAGAAGTTTTCTGAGTTTTGGAGCTGGGAGACTTTGCAGGAGTAGGGGTGGCTAGTTGGGACAAAGATTTGGGATTAACGTTAGGAGTAGGGGTACCATCAGAGTTTACCGATAGTATCCCTAGTTTAGACGACAAAGCTGTGTAAGCACTCTTTCACTCTCTGTATCTCACCTTCTAGTTCCAAAATTTTATTCCTAAGGAAATCGGGTACCTCTGGAAACGTCAGCAGACTTTTGGGGTTTATTGAATTTTTCACTTAGCTTTTCTTTTTCCCGGACCCTACACATAGTTTATTGGTTTAGTAACCGAGGTTACAAGCCAAATTAACAACTCTTCTCTTTCAATTATGGTAACTATTATAACTAAATTCAGACAAAAGAAAGACGAACAACTCAAAAAAAAATTGTAATTTTCAACAATATTCCCTGGTTGCTACCCACACTTTGAACAATTGACAAAAGTCGCTAACAATAAGAAACTTTTCTGTTGTTATCAATGGCAGAGGTAACGATCGTCATTTAACCAAGTTTCGGTAGCAACTACGGAAAAGTGTTGGTAGTGATATTTTCGTTTTTATTTAGTGACCCTATTAAAGTTCCTATTAAAAGACAAGAGCCGAGAAATAAGAAAAGGAAAAGGAGGCCCAAATCCAGGTTCTATTGGCAGAAAGGAAAGCGGTACCACATCAAACGACACAGCTAGTTATTGTAAAGCCTCAGTTTTGATCGGTTACCTTAGAGTACATTAGAGTACCAATTAATTCTCTGTATCGTGTGGGGTCTTTGAATGGTTTTAAATCTCTGTTAAATTTTGAGTGGCAGTCATACAGTGTTTTAATTGGATTGCAATCTACCATTCTGAATTTCTCTGAAATATATTTTTTTTGTTTAAGTGTTACTCCTTTCTTACTTTGGTTAATTTCTATTCTAAAGAAAAACCTAGCAATCTTTGATCTTCAATTTCTCAGCTAATTCTCTCTTAATTTCATTACCAGTTTGATTTTCGACAGTTCTTTTGTACTCCTTAAATTTTTCAAAAACTTCTCTCTTTGACTTAAGGAAAAAACCTGGCACCACCTATTATATTCGTCTATTGATGTAAGAAGATATCTTGATCCACCGCTGAATCTGACTCGCATTGGTCCGCAGATATCTGAATGAACAATATTCAGTAACTGCTTACTTCTTCCTTCTCTATCAGTAAAGGGTTTCCTTGCTTGCTTACCTCGTTGACATTGTCACACCACATGGGTAATTTATCATTATCCAATTTATTACCGTGTACCAGTCGCTTTCTGTACAAATCCTGTACGCCTTTATAATGTAGGTACTCTAGTTGTCTATGCCACAGGACCATTTTGTTTGAATTTCTATGCATTATTCACTTGTAGACATTTGAATTTCGTTGTATATAAACATATTACAATATTTTTCATAAAACAAGTAGCCCAAAAAGTTTTCTTTATTTGTTTACAACAAAACTCTAATCAGTTCAGACTTTTATTTCATAAGAAACACATCTTTCTGAAGTTGCTCCTACGCTTCAATTCAAAATTAATAGTTAAATATTCTCTCTTTATTAATGAGGTTATTCCTCATTGAGAATTGTAATTAGCAGAAATACTTATGTACAGTAGTGCTAGAAATGAAACCGATCTTACCAAACTGTTATTTTTAGGGAATAGTTTTGGCTAAATTCATTATTTATATTTACAGGAATTCCCAACTAAACACAGAATAAGGCTCCATAAAATGACACATTGATTTGTTTTCAGAATAAATTATGATTATTTTTTTATTGAAGCAAAGAGGGGGAAATCTACAAGACGTAGTGCCGGACTTTACCGACTAAAAACCCCTCTCCGGGCACCGATCCGAAGATCATGGCCTAAGAGTAGTTAACCATAAAGGTTTAGGAAAATAGAAGGGAAAATTAAAGAGGTACGTAACAATCGCTACATAGTAAAGAAAAGATGTCCCAAAGAGACGCAGAGGTCTAGACAGCCAAGAGACAAGGTCTCTTGTATCTGTCGGATTCACAGGGTTGGATATCATGCAAGCATGCAATCTCCGGATTAGAGTGTTGAAAGATAGATCTCCGGAGGTTGAGGGCATGCTATTTTCTCTGAGGCTATGAAATATGAAAAAATATGCAAGAAATCCGAAAAAAGGTCAAGAAAAAGTCACAATAAAGGAGAAAACAGCAATACCAAGAAACCGTCTTTAAAAGTTCTATCAAAAAGGCTGAGGACAGGAATGTTCCCATTGGAGTTCCACATATCTGTCTGTGTATAAAGAAGGTACTTTCAATTTATGAAAAGTTTTCCATAGTATGGGCATACGTTTCAACTCAAATAACATCTGAGAATTAAGCATGTTTATAGTAATTATAATATTAGAATTGTGCCGTAATAGCCGTAGTAGTTCTTACTTATATTTTAATCTGTAATTTATGACGGAAAATGTGATTCATAAATAATTATATTGTGTATATCTGTATATTTTTCCACTGAATAATTGGATGTTGAAAAAATCGGCAATGTGTCGAAACCATTTTATAACACCAAACTAATATTAAAATATCGACATAAGTTAAACAAAGTAGTTTTATTTGTAAAGTTATGTTATATTTAAATATTTGGGAATCTCATTTATGGTCATCCACTGTAGGTTGAAATACAAGGATGAGATTGATTCGAAACAGTTTTACCATCAAAAATATTATAACAAATTGAAAAATCATCACGATATTCCTTTGCTCTGTCAATTTGCTGAGACAGTGGATTAAAACGAATTATAAGAAAAGATATAACTGAACCACAATTGGGTGTTATATTAATACAATGTAAGAATCAAATCAAATATGCTTGAGAGAAGACAACTTTTTTATAAATTACTACATAGTTCTGACATATGCCATAAAGAAACGTAATTTGACATGTTATTTTATTTTTTGACAAACAATTCGTTGCTATTGATACTTGTTTGCAAAATGTCACTCAATCACACACTCACTCGTTTTATTTTTTAATTACAAATTAATTAAAATTTTATTTGTTTTCAATTCTATTCCTCACCTTATAGTAGTTGAAACTTTTCTTAGCAGCAATCTATTCTAATGGAAATATAAAATTAACAAAGTTAACAAAAACAATTTCGTTTCACATATTAATTACCTGTCGAAAATAAATGTCGACGAGAGATCTGCAACTGATTTGATTTCAGTGACTTGCAGGGCTCGTAATCTAAACCTTCAGACGGTAAGTTGCTATTTTTGTAACTGTTTAAATATTTCACCTTTTTAAATCAACAGTAAATTCACGTAGTTGATTCTTTCAGCTTGAATAAGTGAGCGACAGATTTCAACTATGCACTGAATTTTTCTCCTTCACCTTTAATTATCACCCTCAAACAACACTAATATACCAATCTTTCCATATTTGATAATTTTATGTCGTAAATTATTTAGATTCTTCATGTCTGGATGACAAGTTCAAATAATGTTAACACAATTTATAAACCAAATCATGAAATAGTGATTTCTATTTCACAATTTTCTGGGGAAATAAAGATTTGAAATCTTTGTTGGGTTGAAATTTATAATTAATAGATTTATCTGTTGCAGTTTTGTTAAAACTTTCATCAACTTTAGTGCATATATATTTTTAGTGTTTCCATATTTTCTTGGGAGTAGGCATGTTTTGACAAAACACTGACAACATCATCGAGAACTAAAGTTGTAGTATTTTCGTTCTGCTTATTCGGTTATCATATAATCGCGATACCGATCATGGAAAGAAGTAATTATATACAATCAAACATCGCGGAGCCTTGTATCCTATTAAGCAGTATTCTTCTAAAATATCTGTAATAAGGTATATCATAATTGAAATGAAAGTTTATGCTCTTATAGACATTCAAGAAGTGAGACACAATTTACTTGCTTTACCTGTATGCTCCATACTTGCTTCAAAAATATGTTAAAATCGTGGTAGTAACTCTCCATATGCGTTGGGATGTAGATGGAGTTCTTAGATACTTTATTTAAATTTGCATTCTGTAAAAAGAAATAATTTTTGAGGGTATTGCAAAAATTATCTTCAAAAATTGATTGAATAAATCATATTGTAGAAGAGAATGACAAACACAGTGACCAAAGATTTTTTTGAAAGAAGGAAAATAACGGAGCGATTTTTAATTAGGGATGTCTCAATTTGATTATACGGCGTTGTAGTGCGTTGATTCAGTCAACCAAAGGGGCGGTATATATAACACGATATTTTACACTAAATACTCTCTGTACTCTGTAATATTGTATAACTTTGGTTAACTTTCGATATATATACAAATCGGGATTTTTATTTACAGTTTCTAAGACATTTTGGTGTTTTGTTAATATATCTTATCTCCTAACTTTATTTAAGTGAACTTTAAATATAATTGGTAATATTTTGATACAGCAAAATAAAAGCCCACGGGAAATTTTCATGTGGCTTGATTTCCGAGTATTTCATGATTAATTAACACTATTTGAAATCAGAGCTCTGAAATAGATATATTTCGTTATTAATGTAATTGTTACAATATTCCGCCTTGATTAACTGCAATAAATTCTGTATCTAAGGAAATCCAAATTTAAAAAAACAACAGAACACTTGTTGTAACCTAGCATCTGTAATTTACAACTGTTCCCAAAACTTAATTTAAAATATTAACAATTTCAACATTCAAGAGATGCTGTGAAACTTTAGAACAGTAGGTGTCTCACCATTCAAAAAATCAACAACATACGCGCCATTAATTTATTTCAGATGTAATTCATAAGGAATAACACATAATTTCTAAGGAAAGTCAAATTTGATGATTAACATCAGTGGATCAAATTTAAATGGAAAATGTGTGTGGTTTAAATTAACGGTTAAGACTTGAATAATATTATTTGGAGTAAATAATTAAATTATTTAATAACAATTTCTTAAAACGAGAGAATAAGTTTTTGAGAACTCTGGTTCTGTACGTGTGTTTTGACAACTAACTGTCAACTGATGTTGGAGATTTTGCTTGTTGGACGATTTTATAATGGCCTTACCAAGTACACAAAGTTGTTCTTCTAAATTGTCGAGATATTCTGAACACAGGATCCTATAATAATAATCGAGGAGCTATTTTCCTGTCACAGTTAACTGTGTAGCATTCTGCTGATATAATTTAATTTACAATGCGAAAAAATATCTTATTCTTGAAAATAAAGCTTACGCTATAACAGAGTCAAGAATTGAGACGCAATTTACTTGGAAAATCATTTATTTAGAATACCGATCAGACATGTAGTAGATGTTAAGATTCTGCATATAGCATATAGATAAACCAAGTAAATTGTGTGTCACCTCTTGAATGTTTATCTTTCTTTTCAGTTATGTTATGCCTTATTGTACGGTAAAGTAGTTTTTTTAGAAAAATACTACTTAAAATGATCCCAGGTTCCTATAATCGCGATTATAAGATTAGCAACTAATTAGAATGAAAATACCCCAACATGCCCAAGTAGTCTAATTTGTCAGCAAGTTGTCAAAACCTGCGTAGCGGTTACGAGCTCTCAAGAAAACGTGGAGACACTTAAAATATATATGCACTAAAGTAGATGAAAATTTCATCAAAATTACAAATGAGCTATTAATTATAAATTTCAACTCAACAAAGATTGCAAATTTTTACACAGAAAATTGTGATTTGATTTTGTTTATAAATTGTGTTGTCATTATTTGAACTTGTCATCTAGACATGAGGAATCTAAATAAATTTTGACATAAAATTAGCAAAATTAGAAAGATTGGTATCTTAGTATTGTTTGAGGGTAATAATCCAACCAAACGTGAAAGAGAGAAATTCAGTACCTAGTTGAAATTTGCCGCTCACTAATTCTTGCTTAAAGAATCAACTACGTGAATTATTTTTTGATTTAAAAAGGTGACATATTTAAACAGTTACAATAATAGGAACCTACTGTCCGAAGGTTCCGATTACGAGTCACTGAAATCAAATCAGTTGTAGATGTCTCGACGACATTTATTTTCCATCAAAGGAATACTGTCTGTGAATCTGACAGATAATTAACATGTGAATAGAAATTGTTTTCATTAACTTTATACTTAAATGCAGAAACATATTTTGCTACTAAGAGACGTGGGGGATGAAATTGAAAACAAGTAACTTGCCTGATGTATATACACATAAATAAAATTTTAATTAATTAGTACTTACAAAATTAAACGAACATTTTGAAGAGAGTGTTGTGTTGAGTGATATTTTGCAATCTTTCATGTTTCAGTAGCAACGAAGGAAGATTGTTAGTCAAATAAGAGAAAATAACATTTATGTTGCTAAGATTACGTCACCTTATGATGTATGTCAGCCTGTCCAATTATAGGCAAGAGTTATGGTTAATTCAATTAAACCTAATTCGAAATATGTGGTTTGGAATCACGTTGTCTTCTTTCAAGTAAATTTGATTTGATCTTATATTGTATTAATATTACATCAAATTGTGGTTCAGTTATATTTTTTGTTATAATTCTATTCGTTTGAATCCACAGTGTCAACAAATTGACAGAGCAAAGAAATGTCGAGATGAGTTATAATAACTTTAATGGTAGAACTGTTCCGAATCAATTTCATCCTTATATTTCAACTTACACTAAATGACTATAAATGTGGTTCCCAAATATTTAAATATAATATAACTTTCCAAATGAAACTACTTTGTTTAAGTTTTGTGGTTAATTTAATTAATTTTAACCTCCAATTAGTTAGTGGAAAGAAGTACTTAAAAGATATATGCGACATAATTTTTTAGGAAACACATTTACTGATTACAGTACAGATTAAATTTTAAGGAAGAATTACTTCGGCACTATTCTACAATTATAATTAGAATAAACAAGCTTAATTCTCAGATGTAGGATGAGTTATAAGGTAGGTCCATACTATCGAAACATGGGACTCGAGATGGCGATCTGTGGTACAAGAATTGAACTTCTATCCAAAGAAAATTTCGACACGAGGCGGATTCAGGTAGAGGCGTTACTTACTAAAATCGATACCTGGAATTTCGTTAATGAAGTATCAAAGTCAGTTAGATGTCAGGGTGACAAAAAAAGTGAATCAGCGCTTAAAACGTGGATGTAAATAAGATAAAAAGTAAATGCGGACATAATCCTATGCATAAGCCCATCGGACCTCAAGAGTATCAAAGGATGCGAGATTTCCAAAGATGTATGGCACTTTTGAAACAATTATTTTATATATTTTATATATTTTATATTATTTGATTAAGTATAAATAAAATTGGATAACGATAAATTACCCACGTGGTGTGGCATATATCAATGAGGTAAATATGCAAGGACACCCTTTACTGCCAGAGAATTAAGAAGTAAGCAGTTACTGAATATTGTTCATTCAGACATCTGCGGACCAAAGCGAATTAGAACCAGAGGTGGATCAAGATATCTTCGAACATTTATAGACGATAATAGTGGATGGTGCAAGGTGTATTTTCTCATGTCAAAAGGAGAATTTCTTGAAAAATTTAAGGAGTACAAAAGAACTGCTGAAAAACGAACTGGTAATGAAAGTAAGAGAGAATTAGCTGAGAAATTGAAGATCAAAGAATGCTAGGTTTTTTTTGGAATTGAAATTAACCAAAGTAAGAAAAGAGTAACACTTAAACAAAAAAAATATATTTTAGAAAGTTAACAGAGATTTAAAAATGTTCAAAGACTCCACACGATACAGAGAATTAATTGGTACTCTAATGTACTCTAATCCAGCCGATCAAAACTGGGGCTTTACAATAATTAGCTGTGTCTTTCTGACAATCGAACCTGGATTTGAGCCGCCTTTTCATTTTCTTATTTCACGGTTTTTGTCTCTTAATAGGAACTTCTTCTGAAATGAAACTGGCGATGTGCACGCCTTGCAGGCACGCTTGCTGTTTACTCATTTCATGACCGCTAATTCAGTTATTAAATTGTTTATAGTACGAAAACCTAAACTTAATTCAGTTGTTTCTTGGATTGGTAACCAAGGTAAACAAATTTTTTTATTTGTCTGAATTTAGTAACTAACTAAATTCAGACCAATTCAGTTACCATATTGGAAAGAGGCGAGTTGTTAATTTGGCTGGTAACTTCGGTTACTAAATCAATAAACTATGTGTGTGAACTATGTGTAGTGTCCGGAAAAGAGACAAGCTAAGTGAAAATCTCAATAAAAACCAAATGTCTGCCGACGTTTCCAGAGGTACCCGATTTCCTTAGTGTTCAAATTTATGTATATTGAATTGTATTAAAGCATTGCATATTCTTCAGACAACAGAAGTATGTTTTACTTTTGATTAATAAACATATCGCCTTCATTGCTGTTGGAACCTGAATATGTACAAAATGTAATTTGATTTCAAAACTGAACTTGAACAATTATTTGGTAACTTACAATTTCGTCGTTGAAAAGACGAAAACTACAAAAGAAATAAGTATTTAGTCTTTACACGTGAGCTGTTTGTTTCGTTTTTTAGCTTTCAATGCAAACACAAATTTAAGCAATATCGTTTTGTCATGAAAATATTTTGGTTTATATTCAAAAAATAATAATAATTTTTTCCAGATTGATGTTTTTAATGAACTCAGAAGTCAGATTTATCTAGTAATAGAGGTCCTTATGATATTCCTTCTACAGCATTGAATGAATTGTGGATTATCATTAACAAAGCCTCTAAAAATGGAATTTAACTTGTTTTTAAAATGTGCTTTATTTCCTAATGTACAGAAAAAATCATTTATTACACCTACCTTAAAGAATGGAGATAGTTTACTTGTAACAAATTTAGGCCTGTATGAAAAATGTTTTGTATTCCATAATTGTCCAAAAAAATTCATTTTCAAAATAGTTCCAAAATATTATAAATGAGAGTCAACATGGATTTTGCAAATGTAAATCTTCTGCGACCAACCTTCTTATTTATAACAATTCGACAGTTGTTGCTCTTGAAAATCATTTACAGGTTGATGTTGTTTATACAGACTTTTAAAAGGCATCTGATAGAATCTGCCATGATTTATTGTTTGCTGAACTAACTGGGCTGGAGTTGTCAAGTAAGTTTTCCTCTGTAGATAATCATAACGATTGTAATGTAAAGTGATTAGTTTTTTAAAAAAAATAAATCAACATTATTTTCGAAAGTTACACTTTACATAAAAGATTTTAATGTAATATGTTTGAAATTTAGAAATGTGTAACAGATTAGGCGGTAGTTTATCTAGAAAAGTTGGTTTGGCTCAAACTAAAATAAATTTGCGTAAATGTAAAAGAAAAACTGGTGAATATTCTGATGCACTGATTGCAGAACAATTTTTAGATGGGATGGTCAGTAATTTAGCATGTAAATTCCAGCTTAAAGTATGCATTATTGTTGAAGAAGAAATAATGTGTAGAAATAGTTAATCTTTCCATTTCTCTGTTAACATCAACTATTATTGACTAGTAATTAATAAGTCAACTTAGTTGTCACGCCCTTCCATATTCTGTCATTGTCAAAACTTTTCGGGTTATTCATCAAACTCTCTAATACCCTCAAAAATTATTTCTTATTACAAATTGCAAATTTAAATAAAGCATCCTAAGAACTCCATTTACAACTCAACGCATATGGAGAGTTACTACCACGATTTTAATATATTTTTAAAGCAAGTATGGAACATATAAGTAAAACAAGTAAGCGTGTCTCACTCCTTGAATGTCTATAATTTCGTAAGCGTTCCTTTTAATTATGTTGCCCTTGTTGCACTATAAAGTAGATTTTTAGAAATATAATGGTTAATAGGATTCCAGGTTCTGCGATGCTTTGTCGTATAAAATAACCTCTTTTTATAATCGGTATCGCGATTATAAGATCAGCAATTAACCAGTACGGAAATACTTCAACATTAGTTGACTAAGTTGTCAGAAAGTTGTCAAAACGTGCGTACTCGATAGCAACTCTCAAGAAAACGTGGAGACACTAAAAATATATATGTAATAAATCAACAAAAGAATGCTATTACTTATAAATTTCTACTGTAAAAAGATTGCAAATCTTTACGCAGAAAATTGTAGAATAGAAATCAATATTTCATGATTTGGTTTAAAAGTTGTGTTGACATTATTTGAACTTGTCATCCAGACATGAGGAATCTAAATAATTTTCGTCATAAAATTAGCAAATATGGAAACATTGGTATCTTAGTGTTGTGGGAGAGTGATAACCCAACCAAAAGTGAAAGAGAAAAATTCAGTGCATAGTTGAAAATTGTCGCTCACTAATTCAAGCTGAAAGAATCAACCACGTTAATTTACTGTTGATTTAAAAAAGTGAAATATTTAAACAATTACAATAATGGCAACTTTTTGTTTGAGGATTTCGATTACGAGTGCTGAAAAATCACGGAAATCACGAACTTTCAAGTTTCAGTAGCAACGAAGGAATTTTGTTTATCAAATAAAAGAAAATAACATTTATGTTGCTAAGATTACGTTTCCTTGTGACATGTGCCACACGTTACAATATAAACAAAACGTCCAATGACCAATTAAACCATATTCGAAATATGTAATTTAGAAAAAAGTTGTCATCTTTCAAGTAATTTTGATTTGTTTCTTTCATTGTATTAAAATTACATCAAATTGTGGTTATATTTTTATTATATTTCTATTTGTTTTAATTGACAGTGTCATCAAATTGACAGAGAAAAGAAATATCGAGATGATTTTTCGATTTGTTATAATAACTTTAATGACAGTGATTCATTTATTTAATGACCACGTTACAAATCACATCTGTGTGTGAAATGATATGGACAAATTGCACGTGTTGATTACCAGGAAACTTTTGCACAAACAATCAGTTCAATACGATCGTTACTATCTTTGGCTGTACAAAATAATCACAAAATCAAGTAACTAGACGTAAAGACAGCATTTTTATATGGAGAACTTGAAGACACCTATTTATGACTTGACAAGAAGGGTAGGATCATGACGAAAACATGGTATGTAAATTGAACAAGTCACCATATGGGTTAAAACAATTCCCTTGCTGCTGGCATGCCAAATTCGTCTCTACACCGAAAAGAGTTTTAGTATTTATATGGAACAAATTTTAAACAGAATTGAAATGACTAATGCTGATCCTAATACTGTTCCAGTCGACCCTAACATAAAGCCACAGTAGGAAGATACTACCTCACTTCTGCTCTTCATAATAACACAGCTCGTTCCGTCAAATTTTATTTGGCTACCATCGCAAATAATCTGACTTAGAGACAATAGATTTGTTGCCAATTTAGGAACACATAATACTTTTGTAAAAAGCACCTTTTTGTTTTGACCTTCATCGTCATAATGGTCCAACCTCACTTGTTCTGAGCATTGCACAGATTATACTTTGTTGTTTGCGACTCTGATTTTATGTATGACAGGAGCCGTCATATTTTCAAACATGTTCTTACGTCTTGTCATGTGTGACGATGCATCGGAAGCCACTTACCATGGGTCATTTTGGCTGGATGTTGCCTCAAACGCAGCAGCATATGATGAACTACTTGCTTTTTGTTGAACATTCTTGGTTCTGGATTTGCATTTGAGGACTTTTATGACCTTACTTGTTACAAGTGTGGCACCTTGGACCCTTACTTTGTTTCTGTGGTTGTTTTTAATTTTCTTGATGACTGACAATACTGTTGAGTCACTTTCAGGTTGTTTAACATCTTGTGATAGTTTTGATTTCACAGAAACAGAAGGTATCTTCATGCCGGAGCTTTCAATAGCAATAATCATTGGTTGATAGGATTCTGGTAGACCGGAGAGTAGCACTGTAAATAGCCATTCATCGTCAACTTCGAAACCAATGTTTCTGAGCTTGTGAGCGGTACACATTATTTTACTCATATATTTCTCTACGTTTTAACATGCAGTATGTGAAGTATTACAGAGATCATACAGCAGCCCATCACAGCGTGTCAACCAAGATTTATCCCATACTTATTTTGCAGTACCACTCTCTTGTATGTGCACGTAATTTATTGAGTCAACTAGTAAATTTATCTTAGTTTTTGCCTTTGTGTCTCGTTTTGTGTCCACAATGACACATGTGGGGTGTTTTATGCAGTCCACAACTTCTCTTGCTGTAGATGTGTTTCTATAGCAAATAACCAGGTGACGTAATTATCTCGGCCGGTTAACTTTTCAATTAATGCCAATTGATTGTTTGCTGACAATTTAAGAACCCTTATTCCAAATGTTACGAGAAATCACCTTTCAATTGTAGTATTGACGTTTTAGGTTAACTTTATTACTTTTCTCAGTAAATAAGTCTTTCTGGGCTTAAAAGAATTCATTATTTCTCAAGAAAAATTTATATTTAAGAATTTAGTGTTAAAATTACAACTTAACTGTCCACAGGCGCACAATTCAAATTACAATTTTAACAGTTTATGTGTAGTTTCAGTGCACTCCTACCTGGTCATCGCATCAGTTACAATTGGCATCCCAAGAGGAGATGAAACATTATTTGTTTTAAGTTGTGTCAAAATTGTTCATTCTTTATAGTAGTGTAAGCTACATTGCGCTGTAAATTAGACTTTTTTTAGAAGAATCCTTCAAGTAAACTAATTAGGGTTAACAAGACAGCATTAAGTTAACTAAGGAGAGCATATTATCAAATTTAGTACGCTGGGTCAGCTCCTGGAGTAATATTTATACGATACACATTCTCCACATTTTGGCAGATTGAAATAACCTCTTTCCGTAATTCGCCAAAGAGCATTATAGGATCGGATACCGAACAAAATAAAATTACACAAAGATCAGTTGTCAAGATTGTCAAGGAGTTGTCAAAAAATACGAACCGTATTCCATATCAGTCTTCACAATATTGCCAAACTAATTTAAGTGTTTCTTTTCTATGAAAACTTTTTTCTAAATGTTAGTGTATTGACCTTTTTGCTTTAATTCAATTCAAAATACATAAATTTGAACACTGAACAATTTCTAACATTATCTCAGTCATCTAAATCTTATCAATATTAAAATTTGCCCTAATATATATTATTCTTTTCCTTGAAAAATATTACATTTTACCAGTGTGCGTTTATATTCGGATTCAAACTCAGATAAATAAACTATATGTAGTTTGAGGAGAAAAGACAAGCCAAGTGAAAATCTCAATAAAACCCAAAAGTCTGCCGGCGCTTCAAGAGGCCTTAAGATTAAAATATCGGAACTAGAGGGTGAACTACAACGAATGAAAGTAAGTAATGCAGTAAGCTGTCTGCTAAACTACAGACACCTTCGGTAAATCCTGGAAATACTCCTACTTCTAACACCAATCCTTTCTCCCAACTAGCCACCCCACACCTCCAAACCGCAAGTTTTCCACGAAGTGGGTCACGCCTATAAAGGTGATATCGAAATCGTCTGATGATGACGCATCCCTGTGCTCACCGAAAGGACATGAAAGTACTGGAATTTATATCCATTAAGGTCAAAAGCCAAAAGTGAATAATTGGAACAGTTTACCAGCATCTGGTTCTGATTTTTATTCCAATCATTGTGCATCAGTGGATATATTTTTAGTAACTGGAGATTGAAACCTGCCCCGAGTGAATTGGACTAATGATGAGTATAGTGTTTTCATGAGTTCTGAGGTTTACTCATTAAACTATCACTTGCCATTAGTTGATTGGGATTTACTTTTTAGCAATATGGATGTTAATGATTGTGAGCACAAATCTTATGAAATTTTATAAAATATGTTCCAACTTGATCTACCTGTAAAAATATTTAAGAACTATGTTTCTTAAGTTGTTCTATAAAGGGCTTATGACATTAACAATTCGTTATTCCTTTGCAGATATTTGAATTTCGTTGTCATAAACAAATTTGAATATTTTTCATAAAATCAAGTAGCACAAAAGGATTTCTTTATTTGGTTACCACCAAACTTTAATCAGTTCATATCGAAACATACCTCTCTTATACATAATTTGTTTTCAGAATAAATTCAATAAATTAAGATTGAAATCTGAAAGTACGATGTAAAAGGCAAATGCTGGAAAGATTCTAGTGGCCCAAGAATTGGATTTAAATGTACGTATAATTTTCATCTGTATTCAAGATTTTTATAATTAATGATATATTTTATGCTAAAACACACACAATTAAATTATTTAATTTAAATAAAAAACAAATAAGCTATTTCGACGATTCGTTGGACATCAGGAATTGACACATTGACAGACTGATTACTATCATATAAATGAAGATGAAATGTGCTATGACAAAGCCACATATCGGGAAATATGAAAAAAAATCCAAGAAATCAAAAAAAGTATAAGCAAAAATCCCAATAAAGAAGAAAACAGCATTACCAAAAGTTCGACCAAAAAGGCTGAGGACTGGAATGTTCCCGTTGGAGTTCCACATATCTGTCTGTGTATAAAGCAGGTACTTTCATTTTGAGAATTAAGCATGTTTATAATAATTATAATTTTATAATTGTGGCGAAGAAATTTTTCCTATTGTAATCTGTACTCTATGACGGTAAATGCGTTTCCTAAATAATTATGTTGTATATATTATAAATAATTATGTTATATATAGCTGTAAATCTTTCTACTGAAAAATTGGTGGTTGAAAAAATCGACAATGTGTCGAAACCATTTTATAACACCAAACTAAATTTTCGACTTAAGTTAAACTAAGTAATTTTATTTGTAAAGTTAAGTTATATTTAATTATTTGTGAATCTCATTTATAGTCTTCCAGTGTAGGTTGAAATATAAGGATGAGATTGATTCGAAACAGTTCTACCATCAACAATATTATAACAAATCGAAAAATCATCACGATATTCCTTTGCTCTGTCAATTTGCTGACACTGTGGATTAAAACGAATAGAATTATAAGAAAAGATATAACTGAACCACAATTTGGTGAAATACAATATAAGAATCAAATCAAGTTTTGCTTGGGAGAAGACAACTTTTTTGCTAAATTACATACTTCTGACATATGTCATAAGGAAACGTAATCTTAGCAACATAAATGTTATTTTATTTTTTGACAAACAATTGAAACTTGAAATAAATGTCGACGAGAGATCTGCAACTGATTTGATTTCAGTGACTTTCAGGGCACGTAATCTAAACCTTCAGACAGTAAGTTGCTATTTTTGTAACTGTTTAAATATTTCACCTTTTTAAATCAACAGTAAATTCACGTAGGTGATTCTCTCAGCTTGAATAACTGAGCGACAGATTTCAACACTGAAATTTTCTTTTTCAACATTGGTTATCACCCTCAAATGATATACTAATCTTTCCATATTTGATAATTTTATATCGCAAATTATTTAGATTCCTCATGTCTGGATGACAAATTCAAATAATATCAACACAACTTATAAACCAAATCATAAAATAGTAATTTCTATTTTACAATTTTCTGCGTAATATTGATTTGCAATCTTTGTTCGGTTGAAACTTATAATTAATGGCTTTATCATTTGCAGTTCTGCTAAAATTTTCATCTACTTTGGTGCATATATATTTTTGGTGTCTCCATATTTTCTTGACAGTATGCGTGTTTTGGCAACACACTGACAACATCGAGAACTAAAGATGGAGTATTTTCGTTCTGCTTATTCGCGATACTGATGATAGAATGAAGGTATTTTATACTACCAAACATCGCGGACCCTTGTATCCTATTAAGCAGTATTCTTCTAAATTATCTATAATAATAATAATAATAATATCATAATTGAAATGAAAGTTTATGCTCTTATAGACATTCAAGAAGTGAGACACAATTTACTTGCTTTACCTATATGCTCCATACTTGCTTTAAAAATATGTTAAAATCGTGGTAGTAACTCTCCATATGCGTTGGGATGTACATGGAGTTCTTAGGATGCTTTATTTAAATTTGCCATCTGTAAAAAGAAATAATTATTGAGGGTATTGCAAAAATTATCTTCAAAAATTGATTGAATATATCATATTGTAGAAGAGATTGAAAAACACAGTGACCAAAGGTTTTATTGAAAGAAGGAAAATAACGGAGCGATTTTTAATTAGGGATGACATCTTGGTGTTTTGATAATATATCATATGCCTAACTTTACTTAAATGAATTTTAATATGATTGGTAATATTTTGATTCAGCAAAATTAAAGCCCACGGGAATTTTTCATGTGACTTGTTTCGAGAATTTCATGACGAATTAACACTATTTGAAATCAGAGCTCTAAAATAGATATATTTTGTTATTAGTGTAACTGTTCCAATATGATTGAATAAATGCAACAAATTATGTAGCTAAGGGAAATCAAATTTAAAAAACAATACAACACTTATTGTAAATTAGCAACTGTTATTTACAATTGTTCCTACAACTTAATTTGAAATATTAACAATTTCAACATTCAAGAGATGCTGTGAAACTTGAGAACACTAGGTATCTCATCATTCAAAAACTCAACAACTACAAACACGCCATCAATTTATTTCAGATGTAATTCATAACACATAATTTCTTAAAAGAGTCAAATTTGATGATTAACATCAATGGATTGAATTTAAATGGAAAATGTGTAGGGTTTAACATAATGGTTAAGGCTTGAGTAATACCATATGGAATAAATAATGAAATTATTTACTAACAATTTCTTAAAACAGGAGAATAAGTTTTTGAGAACTCTGGTCCTGTACGTTTGTTTTGTAAACTAACTGACAACTGATATTTCAGTTATTTCATTTTGCTTGTTGGTCGATTTTATATTGGCGATACCAAATATAGAAAGATGATTCTAAATTGTCGAGATATTCTGAACACAGGATTCTATAATAATAATGGAGGAGCTATCCTTCTGTGACAGTTAACAGTGAAACATTCTTCTGATACAATTTAATTTACAATGCGAAAAAACATCTTATTATTGAAAATAAAGCTTACGCTATAACAGAGTCAAGAATTGAGACACAATTTTCTTAGAAAAGCATTTATTTGGAATACCGATCAGACATGTGTCAGATGATGATATTCTTCCAGGTAAATAGAAAGGAAGAAGAACTGCCTTCGTTGCTATTGAACCCAGATTATGTACAAAACTATTTTTTGGTAAATTTACCTTCTAAACTTGTTCATTTAGTTATTGCGAAGAGCACAAAAAACTTTTATTTATCTTCTAAAGGGTTCTTATCCCATCAAATAACATTCGCAAAGTTCAATTTATATTGCGCATAACAATCTTCAAGTTTTGATTCACCACCCCGATTTGAACTTTATTTTAAAGCAAGTATGGAGCATGTAGGTAAAGTAAATTGTGTTTCACCTCTTGAATGTTTATAAAGATTTTTTAGAAAAATACTAATTAATAGGATCCCAGGTTCCTACAATCGCGATTATAAATCAGCAACTAAGGCTAAGTTGTCCAATTTGTCAGCTCTCAAGAAAACGTGGAGACACTTAAAATATATATGCACAAACGTAGATGAAAATTTCAACAAAATTACAAATGATAGAGCTATTAATTATAAATTTCATCTGAACAAAGATTGCAAATCAGCAAATTGTAAAGTAGAAATCACTTTTTCATGATTTTGTTAATAAAATGTGCTGACATTATTTGAAGTTGTCATCTAGAGATGAGGAATCTAATTAAATTTTGACATAAAATTAGCAAATTTGGAAAGATTGGTATCCTAGTGTTATTTGAGGGTAATAATCCAACCCAACGTGATAGAAAAATTTCAGTACCTGGTTGAAATTTGCCGCTCACAAATTCTTGCTTAAAGAATCAACTAGGTGAATTATCTTTTGATTTAAAAAGGTGAAATATTTAAACATTTACAATAATAGCAACCTACTGTCTGAAGGTTTCGATTACGAGTCACTGAAATCAAATCAGTTGCAGATCTCTCGTCGACATTTATTTTGAATCAAAGAAATACTGTCTGTGATTCTGCAGATAATTAACATGTGAATAGAAATTGTTTTTGTTAACATTGTTAACTTTATACTTAAATGCCGATATATATTTTGTTGCTAAGAGAGGTGAGGGATGTCGTCTTTCAAGTAAATTTGATTTGATCTTACATTGTATTAATATTACATCAAGTTGTGGTTCAGTTATATTTTTTGGTATAATTCTATTCGTTTGAATCCACAGTGTCAACAAATTGACAGAGCTAAGAAATATCGAGATGAGATGAGTTATACTAAATGGTAGAACTGTTCCGAATCAAATTCATCCTTATATTTCAACCCACACTAAATGACTATAAATGTGATTCCCAAATATTTATATATAATATAACTTTCCAAATAAAACTACTTTGTGTACCTTTAAGTTATGTGGTTAATTTAATATAAGTTTGGTTGTTAATAAATGGTTTCGACCCATTGTCGATTTTTTTAACCTTCAGCTATTCAGTGGAGGTGCTGAGTTATATGGAACATATTTTTTTAGGAAACACATTTAGTGATTACAGTACAGATTAAAATTTAAGGAAAAATTACTTCGGCACTAATCTAAAATTATAATTGCTATAAACAAGCTTTATTCTCAGATGATAGATGAGTTGAAACCTAGATCCACACTATGGAAACATTTCCATAAAATGAAAGTACTTGCTATATACAGAGATAGATATGTGGAACTCCAACGGATACATTCCAGTCCTCAGTCTTTTTGGTGGAACTTTTGAATACGGTTTCTTGGTAATGATGTTTTCTTCTCTATTGTGATTTTTTTTTTTTTGTACTTTTTTCGGATTTCTTGGATTTTTATTCATATTTCATAGCCTCAGAGAAAATATTTGCCGACGTCGTCAAGTTTTGTCGTGGCTCATTTCATCTTCATTTATATGATGGTAATCAGCCTTTCCATGTGAACGTAACTCGTCGTGCCCAACGAATCGTCGAAATACTTTAAAAAAGATATATAAAATTAATATTAAAGATTAATTTTATTATATATACCAATTTTATTTGTTTTTCATTTAAATTATATAATTTAATTGTGTGTTTTAACATAAAATATGTCATTAATTATAAAAATCTTGAATACAGATGAAAATTATACTTACATTTAAATCCAATTCTTGGGCCACTAGAATCTTTACACCATTTGCTCTTTCATCGATCGATTTCAATCTTAATTTATTCTGAAAACAAATTAATTAGTTATTAATGTGTTGTTTTAAGGAGCGTCATATACATGAAAGTTCTTATTCTTTGTTTAGTTGGGATTCCTGTAAGTAAATTAATGAATTTAGACAAAAATATTACCTAAAAATAACAGTTTGATACGATCTGTTTCATTTCTAGCATTACTATACACAAGTATTTCTTCCGATTATCATTTCCAATGAGGCAGGGACTCATTAATAAAAGCGAGAATATTTAACTAATAATTTTGAATTGAAGCGTAGGAGCAACTTCAGAGAAATGTGGTTCGTATGAAATGTTTGAACTGATTAAAGTTTGGAGGTAAACAAGTAAAGAAAACTTTTTTGTCTACCTGATTTTATGAACAAAATTGAAATTAGTTTATGACAACGAAATTCAAATGTCCACAAATGAATAACGAATTAATAAATAAAACATTAAAATTTGTTTATGGGAACGGAATTCAAATGTCTACAAATGAATAACGAATAGTTAATTTTATAAGCTCTTTAGAGAACAACTTAGGAAACTTAGTTCTTAATATTTTTACATGTAGATAAAATAGGAACATATTGTATAAAATTTCATAAGACACAATCAATCAATGATAATTGATAGTTTAAAGTGTAAACCTCAGTACTCATGCAAACACTATACTTACTCATCATTGGTCCAATTCACTCGAGGCAAGTTATGTTAGAATATCTAGACATCGTGTATAACGGTTGTGATGACAACGGAGAATAAAAACAATAGAAGAGCGTAGTTATAGAAACAGAGTTAAGTTGTAAGAGCAGAGTTAGTTGTATACAGCCCACCAATGTTGTAAGATAGTCAATAAGCGTTTTACTGAGTACCTTGCATTATCATTCCACGTCGCCTTGTAAGCAGGCATGTTCTAACTATTAACTTTTGTGTTTTGACCTTAATGGAAACAAATACTTCCAGTGCTTCCATGTCCTTTCGGTGAGCACAGGGGTGCGTCGTCAGGATTTCGAGAACACCTCCATAGGCAGGCAGCTTACTGCATTACTTACTTTCATTCGTTGTAATTCACCCTCTAGTTCCGAGATTTTAATCTAAACGTCTAGTTTTCGGGTACCTCTTGGCTTATCTTTTTCGTGGACTCTACACATGGTTTATTGGTTTAGTAACCGAGGTTACCAGCCAAATTAACAACTCTTCTCTTTTGTCTGAATATGGCAACTCTTATAACTAAATTCAAACAGAAGTACGAACGTTATGTCAACTCCATTTGGGGGTCTGATGTCGGTGTGGCGCTTTGCCGAATATTGCTGTTGTTACTTACTTTAGATAGTCAACTCTTTCGGAACTTGGAACGGAGTCGTGCTCAGGGTTTACCGGGCGGTTGACCTTTCCTTCTGCCAATAGAACCTGGATTTGAACCGCCTTTTACTTTCCATCTTTCAAGGCTTTTGTCTCTTAGTAGGAACTTCTTGTAGAACGGAACTGGCGATGTGCCGTCCGGTTTCAATAGGTTATTAAACTGTTTATAGTACGAAAACAAAAATTTAATTCAGTTGTTTCTTGAATTGGTAACCAAGGTTACCAGACAAGTAAACAAATTTTTCATTTGTCTGAATTTGGTAACTAACTAAATTCAGACAAAAAGGGACTCTAAATAAAAACAAAAATATCACTACAAACACTTTTGAAAACTGAGGTGTGAGAGTGATGAGATTAAAGGCGATGTTACAAGAACACTAAACGTTTATTATATTATTACAAAGTGTGCACTCGGCTAGAAACGTCAAAGACTAAAAACTAAGAACTAAAAACCCTGCGTAGCATGACGCTTGCGTTAGGGCATCTATACAGAGGGCTTCCAAGTATCAATGTGCAATTTCATTCCTTAACAAACTCTTTTCCGTAGTTGCCACTCAAATTTGGATAAATGACGATTGTTACCGCTGCCATTGGTAACGACAGAAAGGTCTCTTATTGTTAGCGACTTTTGTCAATTGTTCAAAGTGCAACCAGAGAATATTGTTGATAGTAACAATTTTTGTTTGAGTTGTTCGTCCTTCCTCTGTCTGAATTTAGTTATAATAGATACCATAATCGAAAGAGAAGAGTTGTTAACGCTAATCCCAAATCTTTATCCCAACCAGCCACCCCCACTCCTGCAAAGTCTTCCAGCTCCAAAACTCAGGAACTCGGTCACCCCCAAGGAGGTGATGTCGAAATTGTCTAACTACAATGCACCAGTTATGGTTCAGTGTTCAAATTTATGTATATGGAATTGTATTAAAGTATTTTAGACCAAGTACACTAAGAATTGGAAGAGACTTCTCATAGAGTAGAAACTTTTAAATTGGTTTGGGAGAAAACAGCGCTAATGATTAGCCGTCTCAGATCTCAGTTTCGGTTAATATTTTTTGACAGCTCATTGACAATCTTGGCAACTGATCTTTGTGCAATTTCGTGTCGTTTGGTGTCCAATAATATAATGCTCTTTGGCGAATTACTGAGAGAGGTTATTTCAATTTGCCAAAATATGCGGAAAGTAGGGAGGTCCTAATTATGTGATGTGAATTTATAAGTTTAACAATATTGAAAAAAAGCAGCTAAAAAAGATGTTTAAGTCTTATTATTATCTTATCAAAGAAAATATATAAAATTTCGCCTTCATTGCTGTTGAAACCTGAATATGTACAAAATATCATTTGATTTCAAAACTGATCTTGAACACTTATTTGGTAACTTCTTACAATTTCGTCATTGAAAAGACAAAAACAACAAAAGAAATAAGTATTTACACTTCGTTAGCTGTTTGTTTCACTTTTTAGCCTTCAATGCAGACACATATCTAATATTTTTGTTTATATTCAAAAAGTTAATTATAATTTTGTCCAGATTGATGTTTTCAATGAACTCAGAAGTCTTGATTTATCTAGTAATAGAGGTCCTTATGATATTCCTTCTACAGTATTGAACGAATTGTGGATTCTCATTAACAAAGCCTCTAACAATGAAATTTAATATGATTTTAAAATCTACTTTATTTCCTAACGTACGTAAAAAATCATTTGTTATACCTACCTTAAAGGGTGGAGATAGTTTACTTGTTGTTTACCAAGATTGTCCAAAAAAATCATTTCCAAAATAATTATGCCATAGTTCCAAAATATTATAAATGAGAGTCAACATGAATTTTTCAAATGTAAATCTTCTGCGACCAACCTTCTTATTTATAACGTTTCGACAGTTGGTGCTCTTGATAATCATTTACAGGTTGATGCTGTTTATACAGGCATTTAAAAGGCATTTCATAGAATCTGCAATGATTTATTGTTTGCTAAACTAAATGGGCTGGATTTGACAAGTAATTTTTCCACTGTAAATAATCATAACGATTGTAATGTAAAGTGATTAGTTTTTAAAAAAAAATTAATCAACACCATATTCGCAAGTTATACTTTAGATAAAAGATTTTAATATAATGTGTTTGAAATTTAAAAATGAGTAATAGACTGGGCGGTAGTTTTTCTAGAAAAGTTGGTTCGGCTCAAGCTAAAATGACTTTGGGTAAATGTAAAAGAAAACTGGAGCATATCTTGATGCGTTTGCCCACACATTAAAGTAGCTTTTTACACAAATACTGCTGTAGGATCCCAGGTTCTGCGATGTTTTGTCGTATAAAATAACCTCTTTCCATAATCGTTATCGCGATTATAAGTACAACAATTAAGCAGAACGAAATACTCTCACATTAGCTGTCAAAATTCCCAGAGTTGTCAAAACGTGCGGACTCCTTAGGAACTCGTTAGGAATATTTAAACAATTACAATAATGGCAACTTGATGCCATTATTGTGGAGATGTCGATTACTGTTCCTGAAAGTCACGGAAATCAAATTAGTTGCAGATCTATCGTCGACATACAAAAACTGTCTGTGATTCTGATAGATAATTAACATGTGAAAAGAAATTGTTTTTGTTAACTTTGTTAACTTTATATTTCCATTAGAATAGATTGCTGCTAAGAGAAGTTCCAACTATTATAATTTAGTTTGAAAATGTGATACGGACGACGTGAGGGATGAAATTGAAAACAGGATAACTAGATGTATATACACATAAATAAAATTTTAATCAATTAGTAATTACAAAACTAAACGAACATTTGGGAGTGGGTGTTGGACTGAGTGACATTTTACGAACTTTCAAGTTTCAATAGCAACGAAGGAATTTTGTTTATCAAATAAAAGAAAATAACATTTATGTTGCTAAGATTACGATTCCTTGTGACATATGCCAGACCTTAAAATATAAACAAAACATCCAATGTCCAATTGAACCTTATTCGAAATATGTAATTTAGAAAAAAGTTGTCTTCTTTCAAGTAAATTTGATTTGTTTCTTCCATTTCTTCTTTTATTGATGATCCTTGGACCTGGATTTGCATTTGAGGACTTTTATGACCTTACTTATTACAAGTGTAGCACCCTTACTTACTTTGTTTCTTGTGGTTGGTATTGTTGACTGAGAATACTGTTGAGTCACTTTCAGGTTGTTTAACATCTTGTGATAGTTTTGATTTCACAGAAATTGAAGTTATCTTCATGCCGGAGCTTTCAATAGCAATAATCATAGGTTGATAGGAGGACTCTGGTAGACCGGAAAGTAGCAATGTAACTTGCCATTCATCGTCAACTGCGAAACCGATGTTTCTGAGCTTGTGAGCAGTACACATAATTTTGCTCACATATTTCTCTACGTTTTGACATAGAGTAAGTGAAGTATTATAGAGATCACGCAGCAGCCCATCACAGCGTGTCAACAAAGAGTCATCAAATACTTATGAAAACGTATCCCTTACTTCTTTTGCAGTACTACTCTCTTGCATGTGCACGTAATTTATTTAAACAACAAGTAAATTTATCTTAGTTTTTGCCTTTGTGTCTCGTTTTGTGTCCACAATGACACATGTGGTGGGGTCTATGCAGTTCCACAACTCCTCTTGCTGTAGGTATGTTTTTAGAGCAAATCGCCACGTTACGTAATTATCTCGGCCGGTTAACTTTTCAATTAATGCCAATTGATTGTTTGCTGACAATTTAAGAACCCTTATTCTAGATGTTACGAGAAAACACTTTTCAATTGTTGTATTGACGTTTTAGGTTAACTTCATTACTTTTCTCAGTAAGTAAGCCATTCTGGGCTTCCCTGGGCTTTTCTGGCTCCATAACCTGTTAATTTTTCTTAAAAGAATTTATTATTTCAGGAGAAAAACTTATATTTAAGAATTTAGTGTTAAAATTACAACTTAACTGTCTACAATTTTAACAGTTTATGTGTAGTTTCAGTACACTCCTACAGGTCATCGCATCAGTCACAATTGGATTCCCAAGAGAAAATGAAACATTATTTGTTTTAAGTTGTGTTATAAATTTTCATTCTTTATAATAGCCTAAGGTACATTGCGCTGTAAATTGAGGAGAATGTTTCAGGTAAACTACTTTGGGTTAACAAGACAGCATTAAATTAACTGAGGAATGCATATTATCGGAATTTGTAAGCTGGGTCATCTCCTTGATTAATATTTATATGATCCCATTTTCCGCACATTTTGGCAGACTGAAATATCCTCTTTCTGTAATTCGCCAAAGAGCATTATAGGATCGGACACCAAACAAAACAAAATTACACAAAGATCAGTTGTCAAGATTGTCAGTGAGTTGTCAAAAAATACGAGCCGAAACTGAGACTGAGACGACTAGCCATTAGTGCTACCAAATAATTCCATTCAATTAGAAACGTTAAATAATTACTTTAATAACAAGGAGTTTATTTTCTATGAGAAGGCTCTTCTAATTCTTAGGGTACTTGGTCTAAAATACTTTAATACAATTCAATATACATAAATTTCAACACTGAACCATAAATGGTGGGGTGCGTCGTAGTTACACAATTTCGACATCACCTCCTTGGGGGTGACCGAGTTCCAAGAAGTTTTCTGAGTTTTGGTGGCTAGTTGGGACAAAGATTTGGGATTAGCGTTAGGAGTAGGGGTACTATCAGAGTTTACCGATAGCATCCCTAGTTTAGACGACAAAGCTGTGTAAGCACTCTTTCACTCTCTGTATCTCACCTTCACTTAGCTTTTCTTTTTTCCGGACCCTACACATAGTTTATTGGTTTAGTAACCGAGGTTACAAGCCAAATTAACAACTCTTCTCTTTCGATTATGGTAACTTTTATAACTAAATTCTGACAGAAGAAGGACGAACAACTCAATCAAAAATTGTTACTATCAACAATATTCCCTGGTTGCTACCTTGCCCACACTTTGAATAATTGACAAAAGTCGCTAACAATAAGAGACTTTTCTGTAGTTATCAATGGCAGAGGTAACGATCGTCATTTAACCAAGTTTCGGTAGCAACTGCGGAAAAGTGTTGGTAGTGACATTTTCGTTTTTATTTAGTGACCCTATTAAAGTTCCTATTAAAAGACAAGAACAGTGAAATAAGAAAAGGAAAAGGAGGCTCAAATCCAGGTTCTATTGGCAGAAAGGAAGGCGGTACCACATCCAACGACACAGCTAATTATTGTAAAGCCGGTTACATTAGAGTACATTAGAGTACCAATTAATTCTCTGTATCGTGTGAGGTCTTTGAATGGTTTTAAATCTCTGTTAAATTTTGAGTTGCAGTCATACAGTGTTTTAATTGGATTGCAATCCACCATTCTGAAATTCTCTAAAACATATTTTTTTTGTTTAAGTGTTACTCCTTTCTTACTTTGGTTAATTTTTATTCTAAAGAAAAACCTAGCAATCTTTGATCTTCAATTTCTCAGCTAATTCTCTTTTAATTTCATTACCAGTTAGTTTTTTGAGAGCTCTTTTGTACTCCTTAAATTTTTCAAAAACTTCTCTCTTTGACTTAAGGAAAAAACCTGGAACCACCTATTATAATCATCTATTGATGTAAGAAGATATCTTGATCCACCGCTGAATCTGACTCGCATTGGTCCGCAGATATCTGAATGAACAATATTCAGTAACTACTTACTTCTTCCTTCTCTGTCAGTAAAGGGTTTCCTTGCTTGCTTACCTCGTTGACATTGTCACACCACATGGGTAATTTATCATTATCCAATTTATTACCGTGTACCAGTCGCTTTCTGTACAAATCCTGTACGCCTTTGCAATGTAAGTACTGTAGTTGTCTATGCCACAGAAAATTAATAGTTAAATATTCTCTCTTTATTAATGAGGTTCTGTTAGAGCATTTGTCAACATTGGCAACGTCTAATGCGCAACCCCCTCCCCTTAGTTAGTTAGGGTGAATTAGCTTTAAGTTACTTACTTTTAAGTCAGCTCGAGAGCAACACACAACGTTCAGATGCTCCGAGCAAAATAAACAGAAAAATCACAAACTTGGCAGTTTTACTAGTCCAGCACATACAAAACATTGGTCCTTCGAGCAGAAACTATTACACATACAAAACAGGTTCTTTCTCATTGAAAATGGTAATTAGAAGAAATACTTATGTACAGTAGTGCTAGAAATGAAACCGATCGTACCAAACTGTTATTTTTAGGGAATAATTTTGGCTAAATTCATTACTTATACTTACAGGAATTCCCAACTAAACACAGAATAACGCTCCATAAAACAACACATTGATTTGTTTTCAGAATAAATTATGATTTTTGTTTATTGGAACAAGGAGGCCTCTCCGGGCACCGATGCGAAGATCATGGCCTAAGAGTAATTAACCACAAAGGTTTAGGAAAATTGAAGGGAAAACTAAAGAGGTACGTAACAATCGCTACATGGTAAAGAAAAGATGTCCCAAAGAGACGCAGAGGTCTAGACAGCCAAGAGACAAGGTCTCTTGTATCTGTCGGATTCACAGGGTTGGATATCATGCAAGCATGCAATCTCCGGATTAGAGTGTTGAAAGATAGATCTCCGGAGATTGAGGGCATGCTATTTTCTCTGAGGCTATGAAATATGAAAAAATATGCAAGAAATCCGAAAAAAGTACAAGAAAAAATCACAATCTATCAAAAAGGCTGAGGACTAAAGCAGGTACTTTCATTTTATGGAAAGTTTTCCATAGTATGGGCATACGTTTCAACTCATCTAACATCTGAGAATTAAGCATGTTTATAGTAATTATAATATTAGAATGGTGCTGTAGTTGTTTTTGCTTATATTTTAATCTGTAATTTATGACGGAAAAGGTGTTTCCTAAATAACTATATATATATATATATATATATATATATATATATATATATATATATATATATATATATATATATGTATATATATATATATATATATATCTGTATATTTTTCCACTGAATAATTGGAGGTTGAAAAAATTGGCAATGTGTCGAAACCATTTTATAACACCAAACTAGTATTAAAATATCGACATAAGTTAAACAAAGTAGTCTTATTTGTAAAGTTATGTTATATTTAAAAATTTGGGAATCTCATTTATGGTCTTCCACTGTAGGTTGAAATACAAGGATGAGATTGATTCGAAACAGTTCTACCATCAAAAATTATAACAAATTGAAAAATCATCACGATATTCCTTTGCTCTGTCAATTTGCTGAGACCGTGGATTAAAACGAATTATAAGAAAAGATATAACTGAACCACAATTTGGTGTTATATTAATACAATGTAAGAATCAAATCAAATTTGCTTGAGAGAAGACAACTTTTTTCTAAATTACATACTTCTGACATATGCCATAAACATAATTTGACATGTTATTTTATTTTTTGACAAACAATTCGTTGCTATTGAAACTTGAAAGTTTGTAAAATGTCACTCAGTCACACACCCACTCGTTTTATTTTGTAATTACAAATTAATTAAAATTTTATTTATGTGTTTATACATCAGGCTAGTTATCTTGTTTTCAATTCTATTCCTCACCTTATAATAGTTGAAACTTCTCTTAGCAGCAATCTATTCAGCAGCAATAAATGTCAAAGAGGGATCTGCAACTGATTTGATTTCAGTGACTCCCAGGGCTAGTAATCTAAACCTTCAGACGGTAAATTGCTATTTTTGTAACTGTTTAAATATTTCACCTTTTTAAATAAACAGTAAATTCACGTAGTTGATTCTTTCAGCTTGAATAAGTGAGCGACAGATTTCAACTATGCACTGAATTTTTCTCCTTCACCTTTAGTTATCACCCTCAAACAACACTAATATACCAATCTTTCCATATTTGATAATTTTATGTCGCAAATTATTTAGATTTTTCATGTCTGGATGACAAGTTCAAATAATGTTATCACAATTTATAAACCAAATCATGAAATAGTAATTCACACTATTTCACAATTTTCTGGGAGCCTTGTATCCTATTAAGCAGTATTCTTCTAAAATATCTGTAATAAGGTATATCATAATTGAAATGAAAGTTTATGCTCTTATAGACATTCAAGAAGTGAGACACAATTTACTTGCTTTACCTGTATGCTCCATACTTGCTTCAAAAATATGTTAATGTCGTGGTGGTAACTCTACATATGCGTTGGGATGTAGATGGAGTTCTTAAGATACTTTATTTAAATTTGCAATCTGTAAAAAGAAATAATTTTTGAGGGTATTGCAAAAATTATCTTCAAAAATTGATTGAATAAATCATATTGTAGAAGAGAATGAAAAACACAGTGACCAAAGATTTTTTTGAAAGAAGGAAAATAATGGAGCGATTTTTAATTAGGGATGTCTCAATTTGATTATACGGCGTTGTAGTGCGTTGATTCAGTCAACCAAAGGGGCGGTATATATAACACGATATTTTACACTAAATACTCTCTGTACTCTGTAATATTGTATAACTTTGGTTAACTTTTGATATATATACAAATCGGGATACTTTTTTACAGTTTCTAAGACATTTTGGTGTTTTGTTAATATATCTTATCTCCTAACTTTATTTAAGTGAACTTTAAATATAATTGGTAATATTTTGATACAGCAAAATTAAAGCCCACGGGAAATTTTCATGTGGCTTGATTTCCGAGAGTTTCATGATTAATTAACACTATTTGAAATCAGGGCTCTAAAATAGATATATTTCGTTATTAATGTAATTGTTACAATATTCCGCCTTGATTAACTGCAATAAATTATGTATCTAAGGGAATCCAAATTTAAAAAACAATAGAACACTTGTTGTAACCTAGCAACTGTTATTTACAACTGTTCCCAAAACTTAATTTAAAATATTAACAATTTCAACATTCAAGAGATGCTGTGAAACTTTAGAACAGTAGGTGTCTCACCATTCAAAAAATCAACAACTACATACACGCCATTAATTTATTTCAGATGTAATTCATAAGGAATAACACATAATGTCTAAGGAAAGTCAAATTTGATGATTAACATCAGTGAATCAAATTTAAATGGAAAATGTGTGTGGTTTAAATTAATGGTTATGACTTGAATAATACTATATGGAATAAATAATGAAATTATTTATTAACAATTTCTTAAAACGAGAGAATAAGTTTTTGAGAACTCTGGTTCTGTACGTGTGTTTTGACAACTAACTGTCAACTGATGTTGGAGTTATTTCATTTTGCTTGTTGGCCGATTTTATAAAGGCCTTACCAAGTATACAAAGTTGTTATTATAAATTGTCGAGATGATTCTAAATAAATGATTCTGGACACAGGATCCTATAATAATAATCGAGGAGCTATTTTCCTGTCACAGTTAACTGTGTAGCATTCTGCTGATATAATTTAATTTACAATGCGAAAAAATATTTTATTCTTGCAAATAAAGCTTACGCTATAACAGAGTCAAGAATTGAGACGCAATTTACTTGGAAAATCATTTATTTAGAATACCGATCAGACATGTAGTAGATGTTAAGATTCTGCATATAGCATATAGGTAAACCAAGTAAATTGTGTGTCACCTCTTGAATGTTTATCTTTCTTTTCAGTTATGTTATACCTTATTGCACGGTAAAGTAGTTTTTCTAGAAAAATACTACTTAATATGATCCCAGGTTCCTATAATCGCGATTATAAGATTAGCAACTAAGCAGAATGAAAATACCCCAACATGCCCAAGTTGTCTAATTTATCAGCAAGTTGTCAAAACGTGCGTGGTGGTTACTAGCTCTCAAGAAAACGTTGAGACACTTAAAATATATATGCACTAAAGTAGATGAAAATTTCATCAAAATTACAAATGATAGAGCTAGATTGCAAATTTTTACACAGAAAATTGTCATTTGAATTTGTTTATAAGTTGTGTTGTCATTATTTGAACTTGTCATCTAGACATGAGAAATCTGAATAAATTTTGACATAAAATTAGCAAAATTAGAAAGAGTGGTATCTTAGTGTTGTTTGAGGGTGATAATCCAACCAAACGTGAAAGAGAGAAATTCAGTACCTTGTTGAAATTTGCCGGTCACTACTTATTGCTTAAAAAATCAACTACGTGAATTATTTTTTGATTTAAAAAGGTGACATGTTTAAACAGTTACAATAATAGCAACCTACTGTCCGAAGGTTCCGATTACGAGTCACTGAAATCAAATCAGTTGTAGATGTCTCGACGACATTTATTTTCCGTCAAAGGAATACTGCCTGTGAATCTGACAGATAATTAACATGTGAATAGAAATTGTTTTCATTAACTTTATACTTAAATGCAGACATATATTTTGCTACTAAGAGAGGTGGGGGATGAAATTGAAAACAAGTAACTTGCCTGATGTATATACACATAAATAAAATTTTAATTAATTAGTACAAAATTAAACGAACATTTTGGAGTGAGTGTTGTATTGAGTGACATTTTGCAATCTTTCCTGTTTCAGTTGCAACGAAGGGAGATATGTTAGTCAAATAAGAGAAAATAACATTTATGTTGCTAAGATTACGTCACCTTATGATGTATGTCAGCCTGTCCAATTATAGGCAAGAGTTATGGTTAATTCAATTAAACCTAATTCAAAATATGTGGTTTGGAAACACGTTGTCTTCTTTCAAGTAAATTTGATTTGATCTTATATTGTATTAATATTACATCAAATTGTGGTTCAGTTATATTTTTTGTTATAATTCTATTTGTTTGAATCCACAGTGTCAACAAACTGACAGAGCAAAGAAATGTCGAGATGAGTTATAATAACTTTAATGATAGAACTGTTCCAAATTAATTTCATCCTTATATTTCTACTTACACAAAATGACTATAAATGTGGTTCCCAAATATTTAAATATAATATAACTTTCCAAATAAAACTACTTTGTTTAAGTTTTGTGGTTAATTTAATTAATTTTAAACTCCAATTAGTTAGTGGAAAGAAGTACTTAAAAGATATATACGACATAATTTTTTAGAAAACACATTTACTGATTACAGTACAGATTAAATTTTAAGGAAGAATTACTTCGGCACTATTCTAAAATTATAATTAGATTAAACAAGCTTAATTCTCAGATGTAGGATGAGTTATAACGTAGGTCCATACTATCGAAACATGGGACTCGAGATGGCGATCTGTGGGACAAGAAGTGAACTTCTGTCCAAAGAAAATTTCGACACGAGGCGGATTCAGGTAGAGGCGTTACTTACCAAAATCGATACCTGGGATTTCGTTAATGGTGAAGTATCAAAGCCAGTTATATGTCAGGGTGACACAAAAAGTGAATCAGCGCCTAAAACGTGGATGTAAATAAGATAAAAAGGTAAATGCGGACATAATCCTATGCATAAGCCCATCGGACCTCAAGAGTATCAAAGGATGCGAGATTTCCAAAGATGTATGGCTTAAATTTGACTAAATCCATGCTTCAAATGGACCGGCACTATTGAAACAATTATTTTATATATTTTATATATAATATTTATTTAACTATAAATAAAATTGGATAACGATATATTACCCACGTGGTGTGACATATATCAACGAGGTAAACAAGCAAGGACAAACTTTACTGCCAGAGAATTAAGAATTAAGCAGTTACTGAATATTGTTCATTCAGACATCTGCGGACCAATGCGAGTTAGAACCAATGGTGGATCAAGATATCTTCTAACATTTAGGTGTATTTTCTCATGTCAAAAGGAGAATTTCTTGAAATATTTAAGGAGTACAAACGAACTGTCGAAAATCAAACTGGTAATGAAATTAAGAGAGAATTAGCTGAGAATAGAAATTAACCAAAGCAAGAAAGGAGTAACACTTATATATATATATATATATATATATATATATATATATATATTAGAGAAATTCAGAATGGTAGATTGCAATCCAGTTAAAACACCGTATAACTACCACACAAAAGTTAACAGAGATTTAAAAATGTTCAAAGTCCCCACATGATACAGAGAATTAATTGGTACTCTAATGCAGCCGATCAAAACTGGGGCTTTCCAATAATTAGCTGTGTCTTTCTGACAATCGAACCTGGATTTGAGGCGCTTTTTCAGTTTCTTATTTCACCGTTTTTGTCTCTTAATAGGAACTTATTCTGAAATGGAACTGGCGAAGTGCCGTGTGGTCCCAATAGGACTCTGAAGCACTCGAACTTTTTGCAGGCACGCTTGCTGTTTTCGCATTTCATGACCGCTAATTCAGTTATTAAATTGTTTGTAGTACGGAAACCAAAACTTAATTCGGTTGTTTCTTGAATTGGAAACCAAGGTTACCAACCAAGTAAACAATTTTTTTTATTTGTCTGAATTTAGTAACTAACTAAATTCAGACATAAGATGGACAGATTTCAGTAGTTGCTACCCAAACTTGGATAAATGACGATCGTTACCGCTGCCATTGGTAACGACAGAAAAGTCTTTTGTTGTTAGCAACTTTTGTCAATTGTTCAAAGTGTGGTTAGCAACCAGGGAATATTGTTGATAGTAACAATTTTGGTGTGAGTTGTTTGTCATTCTTCTGTTTGAATTTAGTTATAATAGTTACCAAATTCGAAAGAGAAGGGTTGTTAATTTGGCTGGTAACATCGGTTACTAAATCAATAAACTATGTGTAGTGTCCGGAAAAGAGACAAGCTAAGTGAAAAACTCAATAAAACCCAAATTCCTTAGTGTTCAAATTTATGTATATTGAATTGTATTAAAGCATTGCATATTCTTCAGACAACAAAAGTATGTTTTACTTTTGATTAATAAACATATCGCCTTCATTCCTATTGGAACCTGAATATGTACAAAATGTAATTTGATTTCAAAACTGAACTTGAACAATTATTTGGTAACTTACAATTTCGTCGTTGAAAAGACGAAAACTACAAAAGAAATAAGTATTTACTCTTTACACGTGAGCTGTTTGTTTCATTTTTTGGCTTTCACTGCAAACACAAATTTAAACAATATCGTTTTGTCATGAAAATATTTTTGTTTATATTCAAAAAATAATAATAATTTTTTCCAGATTGATGTTTTTAATGAACTCAGAATTCAGATTTATCTAGTAATAGAGGTCCTTATGATATTCCTTCTACAGCATTGAATGAATTGTGGATTATCATTAACAAAGCCTCTAAAAATGGAATTTAACTTGTTTTTAAAATGTGCTTTATTTCCTAATGTACAGAAAAAATCATTTATTAAACCTACCTTAAAGAATGGAGATAGTTTACTTGTAACAAATTTAGGCCTGTATGAAAAATGTTTTGTATTCCATAATTGTCCAAAAAAATTCATTTTCAAAATAGTTCCAAAATATTATAAATGAGAGTCAACATGGATTTTGCAAATGTAAATCTTCTGCGACCAACCTTCTTATTTATAACAATTCGACAGTTGTTGCTCTTGAAAATCATTTACAGGTTGATGTTGTTTATACAGACTTTTAAAAGGCATCTGATAGAATCTGCCATGATTTATTGTTTGCTGAACTAACTGGGCTGGAGTTGTCAAGTAAGTTTTCCACTGTAGATAATCATAACGATTGTAATGTAAAGTGATTAGTTTTTTAAAAAAAATAAATCAACATTATTTTCGAAAGTTACATTTTACATAAAAGATTTTAATATAATATGTTTGAAATTTAGAAATGTGTAACAGATTAGGCGGTAGTTTATCTAGAAAAGTTGGTTTGGCTCAAACTAAAATGAATTTGCGTAAATGTAAAAGAAAAGCTGGTGAATATTCTGGTGCTGAAAGAGTTCAAACACAGAGGTTCAAGAATACAGATATTATTAAAAAGCACTGATTGCAGAACAATTTTTAAATGGGATGGACAGTAATTTAGCATATAAATTCCAGCTTAAAGTATGCGTTATTGTTGAAGAAGAAATTATGAGTAGAAATATTTAATCTTTCCATTTCTCTGTTAACATCATCTATTACTGACTAGTAATTAATAAGACAACTTAGTTGTCACGCCCTTCCAAATTCTGTCAATGTCAAAACTTTGCGGGTTATTCATCAAACTCTCTAATACCCTCAAAAATTATTTCTTTTTACAAATTGCAAATTTAAATAAAGCATCCTAAGAACTCCATTTACAATTCAACGCATATGGAGAGTTACTACCACGATTTTAACACATTTTTAAAGCAAGTATGGAACATATAAGTAAAACAAGTAATCGTGTCTCACTTCTTGAATGTCTATAATAGTGTAAGCGTTCCTTTTAATTATGTTGCCCTTGTTGCACTATAAAGTAGATATTTAGAAAAATACTGGTTAATAGGATCCCAGGCTCTGCGATGCTTTGTCGTATAAAATAACCTCTTTTTATAATCGGTATCGCGATTATAAGATCAGCAATTAACCAGAACGAAAATATTCCAACATTAGTTGACTAAGTTGTCAGAGAGTTGTCAAAACGTGCGTACTCGTTAGGAACACTCAAGAAAACGTGGAGACACTAAAAATATATATGTAACAAACCAACAAAAAATACTATTACTTATAAATTTCTACTGTAAAAAGATTGCAAATCTTTAGGCAGAAAATTGTAGAATAGAAATCAATATTTCATGATTTGGTTTAAAAGTTGTGTTGACATTATTTGAACTTGTCATCCAGACATGAGGAATCTAAATAATTTTCGTCATAAAATTAGCAAATATGGAAACATTGGTATCTTAGTCTTGTGGGAGAGTGATAACCCAACCAAAAGTGAAAGAGAAAAATTGTCGGTCACTAATTCAAGCTGAAAGAATCAACCACGATAATTTACTGTTGATTTAAAAAAGTGAAATATTTAAACAATTACAATAATGGCAACTTTTTGTTTGAAGGTTTCGATTACGAGTCCTGAAAAATCACGGAAATCACTAACTTTCAAGTTTCAGTAGCAACGAAAGAATTTTGTTTATCAAATAAAAGAAAATAACATTTATGTTGCTAAGATTACGTTTCCTTGTGACATATGCCAGACGTTACAATATAAACAAAACATCCAATGTCCAATTAAACCATATTCGAAATATGTAATTTAAAAAAAGTTGCCTTCTTTCAAGTAAATTTGATTTCAGTAAGAAGAAATGCTAGTTGTGCCTATGTTGATGATGGCCTGTTATTCTCAATTGATGAATCAGAACTAAATTAATTTAAAAAAAAAAACTGAAAAACACATATTGGAATTAAAATAATGGAAACCCCAAGTAATTTTTTGGGAATGCAAATGGAAAGTTTTAGTATCTATGTGGAACAAATTTTAAACAGATTTGGAAAGACTAATGCTAGTCCTAATATTATTCCAGTCGACCCTCACATAACACAGCCTGTTCCGTCAAGTTTTACTTGGCGACCACCGCAAATAATCTGACTTAGAGACAATAAATCTGTTGCCAGTTTAGGAACACATAATACTTTTGGAAAAAGCACCTTTTTGTTTTGACCTTCATCGTCATAATGGTCCAACCTCACTTATACTGAGCATTGCACAGATTATACTTTGTTGTCTGCGACTCTGATTTTATGTATGACAGAGTCATATTTTCAAGCATGTTCTTACGTCTTGTCATGTGTGACGATGTTGCCTCAAACACAACAGCATATGATGAACTACTTGCTTTTTGTTGAACATTCTTGGTCCTGGATTTGCATTTGAGGACTTTTATGATCTTACTTGTTACAAGTGTAGCACCTTGAATCCTTACTTGGTTGTTGGTTGTTTTTTTGATGACTGACAATACTGTTGAGTCACTTTCAGGTTGTTTAACATCTTGTGATAGTTTTGATTTCACAGAAACTGAAGTTATCTTCATGCCGGAGCTTTCAATAGCAATAATCATTGGTTGATAGGATTCTAGTAGACTGGAGAGTAGCACTGTAAATAGCCATTCATCGTCAACTTCGAAACCAATGTTTCTGTGCTTGTGAGCAGTACACATTATTATGCTCACATATTTCTCTACGTTTTAACATGCAGTAAGTGAAGTATTACAGAGATCATGCAGCAGCCCATCACAGCGTGTCAACCAAGAGTTATCCCATACTTATTTTGCAGTACTACTCTCTTGTATGTGCACGTAATTTATTGAGTCAACTAGTAAATTTATCTTAGTTTTTGCCTTTGAGTCTCGTTTTGTGTCCACAATGACACATGTGGGGGGTTTTATGCAGTCCACAACTTCTCTTACTGTAGATGTGTATTTACAGCAAATCGCTAGGTTACGTAATTATCTCGGCCGGTTAACTTTTCAATTAATGCCAATTGATTGTTTGCTGACAATTTAAGAACCCTTATTCCAGATGTTACGAGAAATCACCTTTCAAATGTCGTATTGACGTTTTAGGTTAACTTTATTACTTTTCTCAGTAAATAAGCCTTTCTGGGCTCAAAAGAATTTATTATTTCTCAAGAAAAATTTATATTTAAGAATTTAGTGTTAAAATTACAACTTAACTGTCCACAGGCGCACAATTCAAATTACAATTTTAACAGTTTATGTGTAGTTTTAGTGCACTCCTACCAGCTCATCGCATCAGTTACAATTGGCTTCCCAAGAGGAGATGAAACATTATTTGTTTTAAGTAGTGTCAAAATTTTTCATTCTTTATAATAGTGTAAGCTACATTGCGCTGTAAATTAGATTTTTTTTAGAAGAATGCTTCAAGTAAACTAATTAGGGTTAACAAGACAGCATTAAGTTAACTAAGGAAAGCATATTATTATATTTAGTTCGCTGGGTCAGCGTAATATTTATACGATCCACATTCCGCACATTTTGGCAGATTGAAATAACCTCTTTCCGTAATTCGCCAAAGAGCATTATGGGATCGGATACCGAACAAAACAAAATTACACAAAGATCAGTTGTCAAGATTGTCAATGAGTTGTCAAAGAATACGAACCGTATTCCATATCAGTCTTCAGAATTTTGCCAAACTAATTTAAGTGTTTCTTTTCTATGAAACCTTTTTTCTAAATGTTAGTGTATTGATCTTTTTGCTTTAATTCAATTCAATATACATAAATTTGAACACTGAACAATTTCTAACATTATCTCAATCATCTAAATCTTATCAATATTAAAATTTGCCCTAATGTATATTATTTATTTCCTTGAAAAATATTACTTTTTACCAGTGTACGTTTATATTCGGATTCAAACTCAGATAAATTTTTATTTATTTATAGATTTTATTATGATTAACCATGAGTGACAATAAAGTATGTATCTAAGGACATTTATATAAAATTTAAAAAACAAAAGAAAACTTACTGCATTGTCCCGGATGTGAATCGGGACGGTCTCAGTCGGGGATCGTCGTATCGGTACGGATATTCGAACCGGCACGACTTGGGCGCCGTGTCTGAAGGACAAAACTGGTCTGCCGGCGCTTCAAGAGGCCTTAAGATTAAAATATCGGAACTAGAGGGTGAACTACAACGAATGAAAGTATGTAATGCAGTAAGCTGTCTGCTAAACTGCAGACACCTTCGGTAAATCCTGGAAATACTCCTAATTTTAACACCAATCCTTTCTCCCAACTAGCCACCCCACACCTCCAAAACGCAAGTTTTCCACGAAGTGGGTCACGCCTATAAAGGTGATGTCGAAATCGTCTGATGATGACGCACCCCTGTGCTCACCGAAAGGACATGAAAGTACTGGAAGTCTTTATATCCATTATGGTCAAAAGCCAAAAGTGAATAATTGGAACAGTTTACCAGCATCTGGTTCTGATTTTTATTCCAATCATTGTGCATCAGTGGATATATTTTTAGTAACTGGAGATTGAAACCTGCCCCGAGTGAATTGGACTAATGATGAGTATAGTGTTTTCATGAGTTCTGAGGTTTACTCATTAAACTATCACTTATCATTAGTTGATTGGGATTTACTTTTTAGCAATATGGATGTTAATGATTGTGAGCACAAATCTTATGAAATTTTATAAAATATGTTCCAACTTGATCTACCTGTAAAAATATTTAAGAACTATGTTTCTTAAGTTGTTCTATAAAGGGCTTATGACATTAACAATTCGTAATTCCTTTGCAGATATTTGAATTTCGTTGTCATAAACAAATTTAAATATTTTTCATAAAATCAAGTAGCACAAAAAGATTTCTTTATTTGGTTACCACCAAACTTTAATCAGTTCATATCGAAACATACCTCTCTTATACATAATTTGTTTTCAGAATAAATTCAATAAATTAAGATTGAAATCTGAAAGTACTATGTAAAAGGCAAATGGTGGAAAGATTCTAGTGGTCCAAGAATTGGATTTAATTGTACGTATAATTTTCATCTGTATTCAAGATTTTTATAATTAATGATATATTTTATGCTAAAACACACACAATTAAATTATTTAATTTAAATAGAAAACAAATAAACTATTTCGACGATTCGTTGGACATCAGGAATTAGTTACACTTTGACAGACTGATTACTATCATATAAATGAAGATGAAATGAGCTATGACAAAGCCACACGATATCGGGAAATATGAAAAAAAAAATCCAAGAAATCAAAAAAAGTACAAGAAAAATCCCAATAAAGAAGAAAACAGCATTACCAAAAGTTCTACCAAAAAGGCTGAGGACTGGAATGTTTCCTTTGGAGTTCCATATATCTGTCTGTGTATAAAGCAGGTACTTTCATTTTGAGAATTAAGCATGTTTATAATAATTATAATTTTATAATTGTGGCGAAGAAATTTTTCCTATTGTAATCTGTACTTTATGACGGTAAATGCGTTTCCTAAATAATTATGTTTATATCATAAATAATTATGTTGTATATAGCTGTAAATCTTTCTACTGAATAATTGGAGGTTGAAAAAATCGACAATGTGTCGAAACCAATTTATAACACCAAACTAAATTGTCGACTTAAGTTAGACTAAGTAATTTTATTTGTAAAGTTAAGTTATATATAATTATTTGTGAATCTCATTTATAGTCTTCCAGTGTAGGTTGAAATATAAGGATGAGATTGATTCGAAACTGTTCTACCATCAACAATATTATAACAAATCGAAAAATCATCACGATATTCCTTTGCTCTGTCAATTTGCTGACACTGTGGATTAAAACGAATAGAATTATAAGAAAAGATATAACTGAACCACAATTTGGTGAAATACAATATAAGAATCAAATCAAGTTTTGCTTGGGAGAAGACAACTTTTTTTCTAAATTAAATACTTCTGACATATGTCATAAGGAAACGTAATCTTAGCAACATAAATGTTTTTTTTTGACAAACAATTGGTTGCTATTGAAACTTGAAATAAATGTAGACGAGAGATCTGCAACTGATTTGATTTCAGTGACTTTCAGGACACGTAATCTAAACCTTCAGACAGTAAGTTGCTATTTTTGTAACTGTTTAAATATTTCACCTTTTTAAATCAACAGTAAATTCACGTAGGTAATTCTCTCAGCTTGAATAACTGAGCGACATATTTCAACACTGAAATTTTCTTTTTCAACATCACCCTCAAATGATATACTAATCTTTCCATATTTGATAATTTTATATCGCAAATTATTTAGATTCCTCATGTCTGGATGACAAATTCAAATAATATCAACACAACTTATAAACCAAATCATAAAATAGTAATTTCTATTTTACAATTTTCTGCGTAAATATTGATTTGCAATCTTTGTTCGGTTGAAACTTATAATTAATGGCTTTATCATTTGCAGTTCTGTTAAAATTTTCATCTACTTTGGTGCATATATATTTTTGGTGTCTCCATATTTTCTTGACAGTATGCGTGTTTTGACAACACACTGACAACATCGAGAACTAAAGATGGAGTATTTTCGTTCTGCTTATTCGCGATACTGATCATAGAATGAAGGTATTTTATACTACCAAACATCGCGGACCCTTGTATCCTATTAAGCAGTATTCTTCTAAAATATCTGTAATAATAATAATAATAATATCATAATTGAAAAGAAAGTTTATGCTCCTATAGACATTCAAGAAGTGAAACCCAATTTACTTGCTTTACCTATATGCTCCATACTTGCTTTAAAAATATGTTAAAATCGTGGCAGTAACTCTCCATATGCGTTGGGATGTACATGGAGTTCTTAGGATGCTTTATTTATATTTGCCATCTGTAAAAAGAAATAATTTTTGAGGGTATTGCAAAAATTATCTTCAAATATTGATTGAATAAATCATATTGTGGAAGAGACTGAAAAACACAGTGACCAAAGGTTTTTTTGAAAGAAGGAAAATAACGGAGCGATTTTTAATTAAGGATGACTCAATTTGATTATACGGCGTTGTAGTGCATTGATTCAGTCAACCAAATGGGCGGTATATATAACACGATATTGTACACTAAATACTCTATGTACTATGTAATATTGTATAACTTTGATTAACCTTTGATATATATACAAATCGGAATTCTTTTTTACAGTTTCTAAGACATCTTGGTGTTTTGATAATATATCATATGCGTAACTTTACTTAAATGAATTTTAATATGATTGGTAATATTTTGATTCAGCAAAATTAAAGCCCACGGGAATTTTTCATGTGACTTGATTTTCGAGAATTTCATGACTAATTAACACTATTTGAAATCAGAGCTCTAAAATAGATATATTTTGTTATTAGTGTAACTGTTCCAATATGATTGATTAACTGCAATAAATTATGTACCTAAGGGAATTCAAATTTAAAAAACAATACAACACTTATTGTAAATTAGTAACTGTTATTTACAATTGTTCCTACAACTTAATTTGAAATATTAACAATTTCAACATTCAAGAGATGCAGTGAAACTTGAGAACACTAGGTATCTCATCATTCAAAAACTCAACAACTACATACACGCCATCAATTTATTTCAGATGTAATTCATAACACAATTCCTTAAAAGAGTCAAATTTGATGATTAACATCAATGGATTGATTTTAAATGGAAAATGTGTATGGTTTAACATAATGGTTAAGGCTTGACTAATACCATATGGAATAAATAATGAAATTATTTACTAACAATTTCTTAAAACAGGAGAATAAGTTTGTGAGAGACTCTGAAGCCGATGTCGTTTGTCTGCAGGAGACATTCCTAAAACCGGACATGGGATTCTTTATCCCAGGATATTCTATCCTCCGGGCTGATCGTTTTTCTGGAGCAGGTGGAAGAAAAACCGTAGCAGGAAACTTTGGCAGCGTACTCGGGACCTCTTCATCAAGGCCCGGTACAACGCCCTGAGCCGTGAGGTCCGGGCCTGCCTGCTTGAACTCCGGAGCTCCTCGTTCCAGGAGTTCATAGCAGAGGCCGAACTCCATCCTCGTCGGACCTGGAAAGTCATAAGGTCTATCCGAGGGAGGCGTATGCGCTATCCGCACCTTGTTCATGATGGCATCAAAGTCGTCCTGGACAAGGATAAAGCGGAGGTGTTTGCAACTCCCTTGAGCGGCAAGGCTCTCCAAACGCCAGTCTTCCTGGGTTTGTTGTAGAGCACAACTCCATCAGCCGTCAGGTGGACTCTATGACTTTCCCAAAACCTGATAGTGACATTCTTCCTACTTCTCCCAGCGAAGTCAGAGGTATCCTTAAAGCCCTCAATAACCGGAAAAGTCCCGGCCCAGACACCATCCCCAACGTGGCCCTTAAGTAGCTTGCTACCATTCAGGTGGTAATGCTTACTAACATTATAAATGCGATGCTCCGTCTCCACTACTTCCCGTCGGCATGGAAGGTGGCGACGGTAGTGTCTATTTTAAAACCCAACAAACCTGCCCACCTTGCTAGCAGTTATCGTCCCATTAACCTCCTTTCTTCGCTAAGCAAGGTGGCGGAGCAGGTTATTCGGACTCGGCTTGAGGAATTTATGGCTGACCAGCACATCCTGCCGAACGCTCAGTTTGGATTTCGTCGAGGCCATGGTACCGGTCATCAGATTTTGCGAGTGACCGAGGACATGGCTGGAAGGCGTAACAAGGGGCAGCATGGTACCATGTTGCTCCTTGATGTCAAGCAGGCATTTGACAGGGTTTGGCACGCTGGTCTAATACACAAACTGGCTTCGTTAAACTTTCCTTCTTATCTGATCGGCACTATCCGCTCTTTCCTTTCCAACCGCTCCTTTCGTTCCAGGGTTGGAAGCGAGTTCTCTTCTTCGAGAACTATTACCGCTGGTGTCCCGCAAGGCTCCAAACTATCTCCTACTCTCTTCAATCTCTATTGTAGCGACATACCATCTTGTCCTAGATTTACTATAGCAATGTATGCCGATGACGTTGCCTTAATTAGCTCCCACAGATGTATAGTTTATGCGGAGATCCATATTAGGAACTTCCTGCCTAAACTGCTCTGTTGGTACTCTCGATGGAGATTGGAGATCAATCGTTCTAAATCCGAAGCTATCTTCTTCTCAAATCGACGAAGGTTGCCACCTAAATTCCTTATCAATGATTACCAAGTTGAGTGGAGTCCCAGCGCCAAGTACCTGGGTGTCATACTTGACAAGAAACTCAGTTTCTCTCGCCAGGTCGCTTTGGTAAAGTAGAAAGCTCTAGCAGCCTTTGTTGCTTTGAAATCTTTCTTCCTTTCTAAACGTCTTTCCTCTTTAGTTAAGCTGCGTGTTTTTTAACGAGACAGTCCACTCTCTTTTCACTTATGCTTTTCCTATATGGGGCACCGCCGCCCCTTGGCTCATTAGGTCCCTGCAAGGGACTACATGTTGCTAGCGAGGTCGGCCCTTGGTGTCCCATACTATATTCGTAACAGACAAGTCTGTTTCGAATACAACATTTCCTCTCTTTTGGAGCTGCGGCGCAAACATGCCCTCAATCTCCGGAGATCTATCTTTCAACACTCTAATCCAGAGATTGCATGCTTGCATGACATCCAACCCTGTGAATCTGACAGATGCAAGAGACCTTGTCTCTTGGCTGTCTAGACCTCTGCGTCTCTTTGAGACATCTTTTCTTTAGTATGTGGCGGTTAGCTGCAAACCTCTTTAATTTTTTCCTTCTCTCTATTTTCCTAAACCTATATGTTTATACTCTTAGGCCATGATCTTCGGATCGATGCCCGGAGAGGGGTTTTTAGTTAGTTAGTCCGACACTGTCTTCGACATCCAACAGAATGCGTCTTGTATATTTTCCCCTATTTGACCCAATAAAAAAAAGAGAACTCTGGACCTGTACGTTTGTTTTGACAACTGACTGACAACTGATATTTTAGTTATTTCATTTTGCTTGTTGGTCGATTTTATATTGGCGATACCAAATATAGAAAGATGATATTCTAAATTGTCGAGATATTCTGAACACAGGATTCTATAATAATAATGGAGGAGCTATCCTCCTGTGACAGTTAACAGAGAAACATTCTTCTGATACAATTTAATTTACAATGCGAAAAAACATCTTATAATTGAAAATAAAGCTTACGCTATAACAGAGTCAAGAATTGAGACACAATTTTCTTAGAAAAGCATTTATTTGGAATACCGATCAGACATGTGTTAGATGATGATATTCTTCCAGGTAAATATAAAGGAAGAATGTATGAATATTGAATGTGTTTCTTTTGTTTGATAAACAAACTGCCTTCGTTGCTAATGAACCCAGATTATGTACAAAACTATTCTTTGGTAAATTTACCTTCTAAACTTGTTCATTTAGTTATTGCGAAGAGTACAAAAAACTTGAGCAACTTTTATTTATCTTCTAAAGGGTTCTTATCCCATCAAATAACATTCGCAAAGTTCAATTTATATTGTGCATCACAATCTTCAAGTTTTGATTCACCACCACGATTTGAACTTTATTTTAAAGCAAGTATGGAGCATGTAGGTAAAGTAAATTGTGTTTCACCTCTTGAATGTTTATAAAGATTTTTTAGAAAAATACTTCTTAATAGGATCCCAGGTTCCTATTATCGCGATTATAAATCAGCAACTAAGGCCAAGTTGTCCAATTTGTCAGCTCTCAAGAAAACGTGGAGACACTTAAAATATATATGCACAAACGTAGATGAAAATTTCAACAAAATTACAAATGATACAGCTATTAATTATAAATTTCATCTGAACAAAGATTGCAAATCAGAAAATTGTAAAGTGGAAATCACTTTTTCATGATTTTGTAAATAAAATGTGTTGACATTATTTGAAGTTGTCATCTAGAGATGAGGAATCTAATTAAATTTTGACATAAAATTAGCAAATTTGGAAAGATTGGTATCTTAGTGTTATTTGAGGGTAATAATCCAACCAAACGTGATAGAAAAAATTCAGTACCTAACTGAAATTTGCCGCTCACTAATTCTTGCTTAAAGAATCAACTACGTGAATTAACTTTTGATTTAAAAAGGTGAAATATTTAAACATTTACAATAATAGCAACCTACTGTCTGAAGGTTTCGATTACGAGTCACTGAAATCAAATCAGTTGCAGATCTCTCGTCGACATTTATTTTGAATCAAAGAAATACTGTCTGTGATTCTGCAGATAATTAACATGTGAATAGAAATTGCTTTTGTTAACATTGTTAACTTTATACTTAAATGCCGATATATACTTTGTTGCTAAGAGAGGTGAGGGATGTCGTCTTTCAAGTAAATTTGATTTGATCTTGCATTGTATTAATATTACATTACATTACAAGTTGTGGTTCAGTTATATTTTTTGGTATAATTCTATTCGTTTGAATCCACAGTGTCAACAAATTGACAGAGCAAAGAAATATCGAGATGAGATGAGTTATACTAAATGTTAGAACTGTTCCGAATCAAATTCATCCTTATATTTCAACCTATACTAAATGACTATAAATGTGATGCCCAAATATTTATATATAATATAACTTTCCAAATAAAACTACTTTGTGTACCTTTAAGTTATGTGATTAATTTAATATAAGTTTGGTTGTTAATAAATGGTTTCGACCCATTGTCGATTTTTTTAACCTTCAACTATTCAGTGGAGGAACTTAAAAGTTATATGCAACATATTTTTTTAGGAAACACATTTAGTGATTACAGTACAGATTAAAATTTAAGGAAGAATTACTTCGGCACTAATCTAAAATTATAATTGCTATAAACAAGCTTCATTCTCAGATGATAGATGAGTTGAAACCTAGATCCACACTATGGAAACATTTCCATAAAATGAAAGTACCTGCTATATACAGAGATAGATATGTGAAACTCCAACGGGAACATTCCAGTCCTCAGCCTTTTTGGTAGAACTTTTGAAGACGGTTTCTTGGTAATGCTGTTTTCTTCTTTATTGTGATTTTTTCTTGTACCTTTTTCGGATTTCTTGGATTTCTATTCATATTTCATAGCCTCAGAGAAAATATTTCCCGATGTCGTCAGATTTTGTCGTGACTCATTTCATCTTCATTTATATGACGGTAATCAGCCTTTCCATGTGAATGTAACTCCTCGTGCCCAACGAATCGTCGAAATACTTTAAAAAAGATATATAAAATTAATATTAAAGATTAATTTTATTACATATACCAATTTTATTTGTTTTTCGTTTAAATTAAATAATTTAATTGTGTGTGTTTTAACATAAAATATGTCATTAATTTTAAAAATCTTGAATACAGATGAAAATTATACTTACATTTAAATCCAATTTTTGGGCCACTAGAATCTTTACACCATTTGCCTTTTGCATCGTACTTTAAGATTTCAATCTTAATTTATTCTGAAAACAAATTAATTAGGTATTAATGTGTTGTTTTAAGGAGCGTCATATACATGAAAGTACTTATTCTTTGTTTAGTTGGGAATTCCTGTAAGTAAATTAATGAATTTAGACAAAAATATTCACTAAAAATAACAGTTTGATACGATCTGTTTCATTTCTAGCATTACTATAAACAAGTATTTCTTCTGATTATCATTTCCAATGAGGCAGGGACTCATTAATAAAAGCGAGAATTTTTAACTAAAAATTTTGATTTGAAGCGTAGGAGCAACTTCAGAGATGTGGTTCGTATGAAATAAGTTTGAAATGATTAAAGTTTGGTGGTATACAAGTAAAGAAAACTTTTTGGTCTACCTGATTTTATGAACAAAATTGAAATTAGTTTATGACAACGAAATTCAAATGTCTACAAATGAATAACGAATTAATAAATAAAACATTGAAATTTGTTTATGGGAACGGAATTCAAATGTCTACAAATGAATAACGAATAGTTAATGTTATAAGCTCTTTAGAGAACAACTTAGGAAACTTAGTTTTTAATTTTTTTACATGTAGATAAAGTAGGAACATAATGTATAAAATTTCAGAAGACACAATCAACCAATGATAATTGATAGTTTAAAGTGTAAACCTCAGTACTCATGCAAACACTATACTTACTCATCATTAGTCCAATTCACTCGAGGCAGGTTATGTTAGAATATCTAGACATCGTGTATAACGGTTGTGATGACAACGGAGAATAAAAACAACAGAAGAGCGTAGTTATAGAAACAGAGTTATGTTGTAAAAGCAGAGTTAGTTGTATACAGCCCACCAATGTTGTAAGATAGTCAATAAGCGTTTTACTGAGTACCTTGCATTATCATTCCACGTCGCCTTGTAAGCAGGCATGTTCTAACTATTAACTTTTGTATTTTGACCTTAATGGAAACAAATACTTCCAGTGCTTCCGTGTCCTTTCGGAGAGCACAGGGGTTCGTTGTCAGGATTTCGAGACCACCTCCATAGGAGTATCCCACTTTGTGGAAGACTTCTGCGCTTTGGAGGTGTGGGGTGGCTGGTCGGGAGGAAGGATTGGTGTTAGGGTTAGAAGTAGGAGTACTTCCAGGATTTACCGATGGTATCTGTAGTTTAGCAGACAGCTTACTGCATTACTTACTTTCATTCGTTGTAATTCACCCTCTAGTTCCGAGATTTTAATCTTAACGTCTAGTTTTCGGGTACCTCTTGGCACTACGCCGTTTTGCTTCCGATATTGTGGACGGATCGTCACCAACAAATCGTTCTGCTGATAACACTAGTGATTCACCTTCGATAGATGATAGTGCCATATGCGCATCACATTCAGGTGCATAATTACCGTAACGTTACGGTGCCTTTCCTACTCTCCCGCTCTTTCGTTGAGTTACCTCGCTGATACCCATGTTATCCAAATAAACGCCGTTACCAACACAAGCCAAATTAGTACTGTGGATTTCTCCAGTTTTATCAGTACGCGACTGTTCATCATCATTTGGTTGAACTGCTTTACCGTCACACGTACTCCCACTATCTGTAACCGCCTCTGAACCGATTATCTCTACCAACTTTGATCGATTTAATACCGATGATTCATTGAATGTTACATTTCGACTAAAAATCATTCGCACCATAACCAAGCATAATACATTTTGTTGCTTTTGCTTGTAATTTCAACCGCTTTTCATGTGGAATATGATTGTAACATTCAGAACCAAATATTCGAAGGTTTGACAGCTCCGGTTTCTTTCCAAACCAAATTTCTGCTGGTGTCTTGTCTTTAAACTGCTTTCCAACCGCGTTCGTTGGCGATCGATTTTTGATATAATTTGCCGACATAATTGCTTCATTCCAAAACTTATTTTCCATCCCACTGGCCAAAAGCATTGTCGTAGCCTTGTTTTGCAGCGTTTCATTTAAACGTTCAGATACTGAACCAACGGTGACTAACATCTGAATACCCTTTTGTTTGCAGTATTCTTTAAATTCGTTTGACGTATATTCACCACCGCCACCATGTCTCAATTTTGACACCTTTGAGCCATGAAGTGCCTCAGCCATTGCAACAAATTCCTTGAATTTACCAAACGTTTCACTTTTTCTCTTGATGCAATAGACCATGGATGCTCTCGAATAATCATCCATGAATGTCACAAAATAACGTGACCCATCGTATGCATTCGTTGGATACGGTCCACAAACATCACTGTGAATCAATTCCAAAACTCGCAATGAACGTGTATTTGAATTTCTTGGAAATGGTGAACGAACATGTTTTCCAAGTACACACGATTCGCACAACTGTGTATCCTTTTTTTTTATGTTACTCATACCAATAGTCATACAATTGGCTAACTTTTTCATGTCATTTCGGTTGAGATGACCAAGTCTAAAATGCCATAAATTCTGTGATATTGTATTCAATTTTTTCACTCCTGTAAATCCCGCAAACATATTGTTGTCAACGTACAAAGTCACTTCATACATTCTTCCATTTACGCGTCCGACAAACTTTTCGATACCATTCAGCGATACATAGGCATAATCACCCTCAAACACAATTCGATATCCCTTTTGTGTTAGTCATCGAATTGACATCAAGTTGCATTTCAAATCATTCACGAATAGAACGTCCTCCATTGTTTTTACCGATGTGTCACCATGGTGAAATGTTTTAACGAGAATGTCACCACGTTGCTTTGCAACAATGCTTTGATTTTTCTTGGCAACCGAAATGCTTATTTCGTCAATTGGTTCCAAATTTATCGAAGAACATCTTCTGATTCACCATATGCTGAGTCGCTCCAGAATCTAAAACAAATTTTATTTCCGCGTAATTACCGCTATTCTGCTGCAATTGAGCGTTAAATGCCTTCGATTCTGCCAAATTCTCTTTGGTACCATCTTCAACAATTGCATACATCGATGAACCGCTTGCTCTGTTTGCGCTTTCTCTATTTGACCTCTCTTTTTTGTTTTTATTGCGAAAACATTGAGCCTATTTGTGTCCAGGTTTTTTACACAAATGACATATAATTGTCTTATTCCCAGCAAACATTGCTCCAGGCTCAATTGATTTACTTGAACCATTTCCACCAGTCCGCTTATTGTACTCATCCATTAACCGAGTTTTAACAAATTCTACAGTTAACTTTGATTGATCCATCGTTTCCGATGGTGTCACTAGGTTATCATAACCTCTTGGCATAGTAATCAACAAATGTACAACCACATCAAGCTCTTCCATTTTAGCTCCCGTTGACTTTAACTCTCGAATTCTCTTATCAAATTGCAAAAGGTAACTTATCATATCATCCGACTCATTGTATTTCATTGTCAGCAATTGTTTTCGTAATAAAACTTGCGACGCCACACTTTTCCTTTCGAAAATCGTGCATAATGTGTCGAACATGTCCTTTGCCCGAGCTTTTTCGCGAACATACTCAAGTTGGCTATCATGAACTGACTGTACTAATATCGAAACACATTTCCTTTCATTCAACTTAATCGTAGGATGTTTTGTCACATCTTCTGTAAGAATGACCTCCAACGATTCCTCGATGAATCTTCTCAACTCCATTTCATAAAGCAAAATTCCCACATGATATTTCCAATTGCTAAAATTCGTGCCATCGAATTGTTGAATTTTTAGAATGTTATTTACAGTAACGTTCGCCATCTTTGTCTGTTGCCTTCACCACAATTGACTTTCAATCTCAATTGTATAACTTTATCCTGCACGCACTGGGCCCATAACCTCAGAGAATATGCAAGAAATTGCAGTAATTTATTCAATCAAATAATTGAAATACAAAGGATGAATCAACAAAAAAGACGGCTACTACTGAGCTCTTGAGCTGTTTCTCTCAAACTGACTCTCACTGTTTCTTGATCACCAAGGTTACCTCGGTCGCCTTCATTTGTCAATTGTTATTGTTTTTTAACATACTTTATTCTATTTTATTGTTTATATTAACGTTATGTCTAACTCCATTTGGGGGTCTGATGTCGGTGAGGCGCTTTGCCGAATTTTGCTGTTGTTACTTACTTTAGATAGTTCACTCTTTCGGAACTTGGAACGGAGTCGTGCTCAGGGTTTAGCGGGCGGTTGACCTTTCTTTCTGCCAATAGAACCTGGATTTGAACCGCCTTTTCCTTTCCTTCTTTCACGGTTTTTGTCTCCTAGTAGGAACTTCTTGTGGAACGGAACTGGCGATGTGCCGTCCGGTTCCAATAGGATTCGGAACCACTCGACCTTTTGCAGGCACACTTGCTGTTTTCCCATTTCATTATCGCTAATTCGGTTATTAAACTCGTTATAGTACGAAAACAAAAATTTAATTCAGTTGTTTCTTAGATTGGTAACCAAGGTTACCAGACAAGTAAACAAATTTTTTCATTTGTCTGAATTTGGTAACTAACTAAATTCAGACAAAAGATGGACACTAAATAAACACAAAAATATCACTACAAACACTTTTGAAAACTGAGGTGTGAGTGTGATGAGAATAATAGTCGATGTTACAAGAACACTGATCGTTTATTATATTATTACAAAGTGTGCTAGAAACGTCAAAGACTAAAAACTAAGAACTAAAAACCCTGCGTAGCAAGACGCTTGCGTTAGGGCATCTATACAGAGGGTTCCAAGTATCAATGTGCAATTTCATTCCTTAACAAACACTTTTCCGTGGTTGCTACTCAAATTTGGATAAATAACGATTGTTACCGCTGCCATTGGTAACGACAGAAAGGTCTCTTATTGTTAGCGACCTTTGTCAATTGTTCAAAGTGCAACCAGGGAATATTGTTGATAGTAACAATTTTTGTTTGAGTTGTTCGTCCTTCTTCTGTCTGAATTTAGTTACAATAGTTACCATAATCGTAAGAGAAGAGTTGTTAACGCTAATCCCAAATCTTTATCCCAACCAGCCACCCACACTCCTGCAAAGTCTTCCAGATCCAAAACTCAGGAACTCGGTCACCCCCAAGGAGGTGATGTCGAAATTGTCTAACTACGATTCACCCCACCAGTTATGATTCATTGTTCAAATTTATGTATATCGAATTGTATTAAAGGATTTTATACCAAGTACACTAAGAATTAGAAGAGACTTCTCATAGAGAAGAAACTTTTAAATTGGTTTGGGAAAAACCAGCGCTAATGATTAGCCGTCTCAGATCTCAATTTCGGTTAATATTTTTTGACAGCTCATTGACAATCTTGGCAACTGATCTTTGTGTAATTTCGTTTTGTTTGGTGTTCAATCCTATAATGCTCTTTGGCGAATTACTGAGAGAGGTTATTTCAATTTGCCAAAATATGCGGAAAGTGGGAAGGTCCTAATTATGTGATGTGAATTTATAAGTTTAACAGAATTGAAAAAAAGCAGCTAAAAAAGATGTTTAAGTTTTATTATTATCTTATCAAAGAAAATATACAAAATTTTGATATTTGTTAGGAATAGCAATGTCTAATTAACAATTCACACACTTTTGTCGATGCATATTCTTCAGACAACAAAAGTATGTTTTACTTTTGATTAATAAACATATCGCCTTCATTGCTGTTGAAACCTGAATATGTACAAAATATCATTTGATTTCAAAACTGATCTTGAACAATTATTTGGTAACTTCTTAAAATTTCGTCATTGAAAAGACAAAAACAACAAAAGAAATAAGTATTTACACTTCGTTAGCTGTTTGTTTCACTTTTTTGCCTTCAATGCAGACACAAATCTAATATTTTTGTTTATATTCAAAACGTAATTATAATTTTGTCCAGATTGATGTTTTCAATGAACTCAGAAGTCTTTATTTATCTAGTAATAGAGGTCCTTATGATATTCTTTCTACAGTATTGAATGAATTGTGGATTTTCATTAACAAAGCCTCTAACAATGAAACTTAATATGTTTTTAAAATCTACTTTATTTCCTAACGTACGGAAAAAATCATTTGTTATACCTATCTTAAAGGATGGAGATAGTTTACTTGTTGTTTTCCAAGATTGTCCAAAAAAATCATTTCCAAAATAATTATGCCATAGTTCCAAAATATTATAAAGGAGAGTCTACATGATTTTTGCAAATATAAATCTTCTGCGACCAACCTTCTTATTTATAAACTCTCGACAGTTGGTGCTCTTGAAAATCATTTACAGGTTGATGCTGTTTATACAGACATTTAAAAGGCATTTGATAGAATCTGCCATGATTTATTGTTTGCTAAACTAAATGGGCTGGATTTGACAAGTAATTTTTCCACTGTAAATAATCATAACGATTGTAATTTAAAGTGATTAGTTTTTATAAAAAAATTAATCAACACCATATTCGCAAGTTATACTTTAGATAAAAGATATTAATGTAATGTGTTTGAAATTTAAAAATGAGTAATAGATTGGGCGGTAGTTTTTCTAGAAAAGTTGGTTCGGTTCAAGCTACAATGAATTTGGGTAAATGTAAAAGAAAAGCTGGAGCATATCTTGGTGCTTTTGCCCACACATTAAAGTAGCTTTTTACACAAATACTGCTGTAGGATCTTTCCATAATCGGTATCGCGGATTATATGTACAGCAATTAAGCAGAACGAAATACTCTCACATTAGCTGTCAAAATTGCCAGAGTTGTCAAAACGTGCGGACTCCTTAGGAACCCGTTAGGAATATTTAAACAATTACAATAATGGCAACTTGATGCCATTATTGTGGAGATGTCGATTACTAGTCCTGAAAGTCACGGAAATCAAATTAGTTGCAGATCTATCGTCGACATACAAAAACTGTCTGTGATTCTGATAGATAATTAACATGTGAAAAGAAATTGTTTTTCTTAACTTTGTTAACTTTATATTTCCATTAGAATAGATTGCTGATAAGAGAAGTTCCAACTATTATAATTTAGTTTGAATATGTGATACGGACGACGTGAGGGATGAAATTGAAAACAGGATAACTAGATGTATATACACATAAATAAAATTTTAATTAATTAGTAATTACAAAACTAAACGAACATTTGGGAGTGGGTGTTGGACTGAGTGACATTTTACGAACTTTCAAGTTTCAATAGCAACGAAGGAATTTTGTGTATCAAATAAAAGAAAATAATATTTATGTTGCTAAGATTACGATTCCTTGTGACATATGCCAGACGTTAAAATATAAACAAAACATCCAATGTCCAATTGAACCTTATTCGAAATATGTAATTTAGAAAAAAGTTGTCTTCTTTCAAGTAAATTTGATTTGTTTCTTCCATTTCTTCTTTTATTGATGATCCTTGGTCCTGGATTTGCATTTGAGGACTTTTATGACCTTACCTATTACAAGTGTATCACCCTTACTTACTTTGTTTCTTGTGGTTGGTATTGTTGACTGAGAATACTGTTGAGTCACTTTCAGGTTGTTTAACATCTTGTGATGGTATTGATTTCACAGAAATTGAAGTTATCTTCATGCCGGAGCTTTCAATAGCAATAATCATTGGTTGATATGAGGACTCTGGTAGACCGGAGAGTAGCAATGTAACTAGCCATTCATCGTCAACTGCGAAACCAATGTTTCTCAGCTTGTGAGCAGTACACATAATTTTGCTCACATATTTCTCTACGTTTTGACATAGAGTAAGTGAAGTATTATAGAGATCACGCGGCAGCCCATCACAGCGTGTCAACCAAGAGTCATCAAATACTTATGAAAACGTATCCCATACTTCTTTTGCAGTACTACTCTCTTGTATGTGCACGTAATTTATTTAGTCAACTAGTAAATTTATCTTAGTTTTTGCCTTTGTGTCTCGTTTTGTGTCCACAATGACACATGTGGTGGGGTCTATGCAGTTTCACAACTCCTCTTGCTGTAGGTATGATTTTAGAGCAAATCGCCACGTTACGTAATTATCTCGGTCGGTTAACTTTTCAATTAATGCCAATTGATTGTTTGCTGACAATTTAAGAACCCTTATTCCAGATGTTACGAGAAAACACTTTTCAATTGTCGTATTGACGTTTTAGGTTAACTTCATTACTTTTCTCAGTAAGTAAGCCATTCTGGGCTTCCCCGGGCTTTTCTGGCTCCATAACCTGTTAATTTTTCTTAAAAGAATTTTTTATTTCAGGAGAAAAACTTATATTTAAGAATTTAGCGTTAAAATTACAACTTAACTGTCTACAGACGCACAATTCAAATTACAATTTTATCAGTTTATGTGTAGTTTCAGTACACTCCTACAGGTCATCGCATCAGTCACAATTGGATTCCCAAGAGAAAATGAAACATTATTTGTTTTAAGTTGTGTTATAATTTTTCATTCTTTATAATAGCCTAAGCTACATTGCGCTGTAAATTGAGAAGAATGTTTCAGGTAAACTACTTTGGGTTAACAAGACATCATTAAATTAACTGAGAAATGCATATTATCGGAATTTGTAAGCTGGGTCATCTCCTTGATTAATATTTATATGATCCCATTTTTCGCACATTTTGGCAGACTGAAATATCCTCTTTCTGTAATTCGCCAAAGAGCAGTATAGGATCGGACACCAAACAAAACAAAATTACACAAAGATCAGTTGTCAAGATTGTCAGTGAGTTGTCAAAAAATACGAGCCGAAACTGAGACTGAGACGACTAGCCATTAGTGCTACCAAATAATTCCATTCAATTAGAAACGTTAAATAATTACTTTAATAACAAGGAGTTTATTTTCTATGAGAAGGCTCTTCTAATTCTTAGGGTACTTGGTCTAAAATACTTTAATACAATTCAATATACATAAATTTCAACACTGAACCATAAATGGTGGGGTGCGTCGTAGTTACACAATTTCGACATCACCTCCTTGGGGGTGACCGAGTTCCAAGAAGTTTTCTGAGTTTTGGAGCTGGGAGACTTTGCAGGAGTAGGGGTGGCTAGTTGGGACAAAGATTTGGGATTAGCGTTAGGAGTAGGGGTTCTATCAGAGTTTACCGATAGCATCCATAGTTTAGACGACAAAGCTGTGTAAGCACTCTTTCACTCTCTGTATCTCACCTTCACTTAGCTTTTCTTTTTTCCGGACCCTACACATAGTTTATTGGTTTAGTAACCGAGGTTACAAGCCAAATTAACAACTCTTCACTTTCGATTATGGTAACTTTTATAACTAAATTCAGACAGAAGAAGGACGAACAACTCAAACAAAAATTGTTACTATCAACAATATTCCCTGGTTGCTACCTTGCCCACACTTTGAATAATTGACAAAAGTCGCTAACAATAAGAGACTTTTCTGTAGTTATCAATGGCAGAGGTAACGATCGTCATTTAATCAAGTTTCGGTAGCAACTGCGGAAAAGTGTTGGTAGTGACATTTTCGTTTTTATTTAGTGACCCTATTAAAGTTCCTATTAAAAGACAAGAACAGTGAAATAAGAAAAGGAAAAGGAGGCTCAAATCCAGGTTCTATTGGCAGAAAGGAAGGCGGTACCACATCCAACGACACAGCTAATTATTGTAAAGCCGGTTACATTAGAGTACATTAGAGTACCAATTAATTCTCTGTATCGTGTGAGGTCTTTGAATGGTTTTAAATCTCTGTTAAATTTTGAGTTGCAGTCATACAATGTTTTAATTGGATTGCAATCCACCATTCTGAATTTCTCTAAAACATATTTTTTTTGTTTAAGTGTTACTCCTTTCTTACTTTGGTTAATTTCTATTCTAAAGAAAAACCTAGCAATCTTTGATCTTCAATTTCTCAGCTAATTCTCTTTTAATTTCATTACCAGTTAGTTTTTTGAGAGCTCTTTTGTACTCCTTAAATTTTTCAAAAACTTCTCTCTTTGACTTAAGGAAAAAACCTGGAACCACCTATTATAATCATCTATTGATGTAAGAAGATATCTTGATCCACCGCTGAATTTGACTCGCATTGGTCCGCAGATATCTGAATGGACAATATTCAGTAACTGCTTACTTCTTCCTTCTCTGTCAGTAAAGGGTTTCCTTGCTTGCTCACCTCGTTGACATTGTCACACCACATGGGTAATTTATCATTATCCAATTTATTACCGTGTACCAGTCGCTATCTGTACAAATCCTGTACGCCTTTGCAATGTAAGTACTGTAGTTGTCTATGCCACAGGAAATTAATAGTTAAATATTCTCTCTTTATTAATGAGGTTCTGTTAGAGCATTTGTCAACATTGGCAACGTCTAATGCGCAACCCCCTCCCCTTAGTTAGTTAGGGTGAATTAGCTTTAAGTTACTTACTTTCAAGTCAGCTCGAGAGCAACACACAACGTTCAGATGCTCTGAGCAATATAAACAGAAAAATCACAAACTTGGCAGTTTTACTAGTCCAGCACATACAAAACATTAGTCCTTCGAGCAGAAACTATTACACATACAAAACATTGGTCCTTCGAGCCAGATTTACGTGTACAAGATTAGCAAGAAGCAAGGGCGAACGGAAAACACCTGTTCAACACACAGAAGAATACGTGGCGATAAGTTCCGTCGTACCGAAAACAGCAATTAGTGTTCAATTGGCAACGGTTCCAGTTGAAATAACCAGTGCAGGCAAGTCAAGTTTGGATTTGGCATCGATTCCAGAAGAATTCCAGCAAAAGGAAATCTAATCAACAACCATAGCAACATCAAGGTCATTTCAAAAACATACCAGGGTTTCAAGTCAAAAGGGCCTGCATTGCACGTGTCCACAACCATTGGTTTCAAGTTGAAAGGCCTGCGTAACACGTGTCTACAACCACTTGAGTCTTTGTTTCCCATCTACTACCTGCATGCACATTTGCCAATTTAAAAAATTCTTTACATTTGAAAAACAAAACGATCACAATGTCTACTGAAAGCATTAAGAAATTACAATGTAAACGTCGTACAATCAAAGGCAAGCTGACCAGGTTGCAAAATTACGTAAACTCTATAGACACCGCAATCATTAATGACGAATTAATAGCACAATTAAGAATTCGTTTGGAAAAACATTCGTGTATATTAGATGAATTTTCTTCCATTTGTACAGAAATATACTACCTCGAAGATAATGAGGATAGTTCTGAATTGGCGGAGTTTGAAGATTCATTCTATGACGTTACAACAAAAATTACTAGATTAATCAACGATTATACCATAAATAATCAAACACAATCGAATACGTCATCATCAGATACAGTCGCGAGCAATCCAATTACAGGTATAAAATTGCCTACAATAAATCTACCTTGTTTTAAGGGCCACTATGACGGTTGGCTAGAATTTCGCGATGCATTTAAGTCATTGATACATGCAAATCAATCTTTGTCCGACGTTCAAAAACTTTATTATTTGCGCTCGTGTCTTCAAGGGGATGCTGCTCGAGTCCATTGAAATTACTGCATATAATTATGATATTACTTGGCAATTGTTAGAAGATAGGTTCGAGAACAAGTCCCTAATAATTCACAATCATATTAAAGCCATTTTCGATCATCCAAATGTTACAAAGGAATCACATGTTCAATTGCGAGATCTCTGCGACTCTGTGACAAAAAACTTGCGTGCTCTAAAATCTTTGGGCGAGCCGACAGATACGTGGGATACTCTTATAATTTACATAATCGCAACCAAAATGGACGATATTACCCGACGCGAATGGGAGATCGTCAACAACAACTCACAAATTCCAAACATGGCGGATATGTATAAATTTCTAAAAGGGCGTTGTGAGCTTTTAGAGAAACTGGAACATGAAAGGTCTAAAAAGCCAAAGAACAAACCATTCAAATCAAGCGCATATGCCACTGTGTCTGTCAAGGTCAGTTGTTATTATTGTAAAAAGGATCATGCAATTTACAACTGTAATAAATTTAAAGGGCTCTCAATAAATGACCGTATCTCAGAAACTAAAAGGCTTAAGCTGTGTCTAAACTGTTTAAGACAGGGACACAACACAAAAACATGCCATTCATTTAGTTGTCGAAAATGTGGCAAAAGGCATAATACCTTACTACATATTGAGACACATGTTGGCAGTGAAATTGTCACTGACACTGAAGTGCCAGTTACCATTGTCAATCACTCGGTGGCAAATGAACAAAGGCAAGTCTACTTGTCAACAGTCTTAATTCATGTAACAGATGCACAAGGCAACAATCAAGTTCTACGTGCACTACTTGACAACGGGTCCCAAAGTTCATTTGTGACTGAAAGGGCTGTTAAAATGTTAAATTTAAATAAACACAAAACCCAATTTAAAATTTCTGATGTTGGTCAAACTATATCGGAGATTCAATATCAAACAATACTCGACATTTCTTCTGTTTAAGGTTCATTCAAAACATGCGTTTCATGTTTAATTATGAATAAGATCACAGAACCCATACCTTCTACTACAATGCCAAAATATAACTTTACACTTCCAAGTCGTATTACTTTGGCAGATCCTACTTTCAATATATGCAATGATATCGACATCCTATTGGGTGCCGACATATTTTGGAAGGTTCTACTGCCTGAGCGTGTTTCACGTCCTTTGGGTGGATCGTTATAGGAGGTTGGAGTAAAGGGAATCAGAGGCATTCAGTCAATTGTTTAGTCGTAAACAAAACTGATGAAATCGTGAAGCGTTTTTGGGAAATAGAGGAAATAGGTGATTCGTATCAAATATTTAATGAAAGGGAACAGTTTTGCGAGAATCATTTTAAAGATCATTATGGGCGCGACTCGTCTGGCAGATTCATTGTACGAATCAATATTATTTACCTCATCATGCGGTTTTAAAAGAATCAAGTTTGACAACAAAAATACGTGTTGTATTTGATGCGTCGGCCAAGACAAGTAGCGGTCTTTCGCTAAATGATGTTCAATGCAGCGGCCCGACCATACAAAATGAGTTGTTTTCCATACTATTGAGATTCCGAATTAATCAATATGTTCTCACAGGAGATATATCAAAAATGTATCGTCAAGTTCTGGTTCATTTTGATGAACGATGCATGCAAAGAATATTTTGGAGATTCAACAAAAATGAAGTAATACAAACCTATGAGCTGGCAACCGTAACTTACGGCACAGCATCAGCACCATTCTTAAGTGTTAGATGTTTGAAACAATTAGCTATGGATCACTCAACAGAGTTTCCCGAAATTAGCAGGATCATTGAGAATGATTTCTATGTAGACGATGTGATTACGGGTGCTAATTCAAAGGCAGAGTTACTGCGCATTCAGCGAGAACTGTCAAACATCTTACAACGGGGCAAGTTCGAACTGCGCAAATGGTTGTGTAATGATTCAGAATTGTTATCTAAATTTCAAGTAAATAACAATTTAAATGTTGGATTAATTCATTTGTGACCAAATGACAATAATAAGGCGCTTGGTATACTATGGAATGCTTGTAACGACATTATTCAATTTGAAACAAGTCAGCTTAAATATTCTCAACAATTTCCAACCAAACGTTTCATTTTGTCAACAATAGGTCAAATATTTGATCCTTTGAGATTGATTGCACCTATCACAATTTTGGGAAAAATCCTTATTCAAAAATTGTGGTTACAAAAACTAGATTGGTATGATCCCATATCTGTTCATTTATCCAGTCTATGGTCAGAATTTGTAAATAATATTCAAAATTTGAATAACTTGAAGATTGATCGGTTTGTGTTGAAGCCAGAGTACGAGGAATGTGAGCTCCACGGTTTTGCAGACGCGTCTGAAGCGGCTTACGGTGCCTGTATTTACCTACGATGTAAGGTTAAAAATCAGTACTTTGTTCAAATGCTTTGTTCCAAATCAAAGGTTGCGCCAATTAAACAGGTATCATTGTCAAGGCTTGAATTATGCGCTGCAACATTACTCGCAAAATTAACAGACAAGGTACGACGATCAATCAGACTCAACATTCAAGCACAATTATTTTGGTCAGATTCCACGATTGTTCTTTGTTGGATACGAGGTTGTCCATCGCGTTGGAAAACCTTTGTTGCAAATCGCGTGGGTGTGATTCAGTCACTTACAAAACAAGAACAATGGAATCATGTAAGGTCTCAGTCAAATCCTGCAGATTTATTATCACGAGGTACGAATGCAAATGTTTTAAAAACCTCCACGTTTTGGTCAAATGGCCCACAGTGGCTCATTAAAGATAAGTCAGAATGGCCAGAATTTACGGAATCTGAACCGAATATAATTCCAGAGCAAAAAACTGTTTGTTTGCAAACAACCATTACAGACGAATCCATCTTCATACGATATTCGTCGATAACAAAATTAAAGCGCGTTGTTGCATACATGTTAAGATTTATTTCAAATTGTAAAGAAAAAAAACTATCTGGCCCTCTGAGCTGTACCGAATTAAAAAATTCTATGGTAGTTTTGCTACGTGTAATGCAACAAACTACATTTGTTACTGAGTATAATGATTTGGTAAATAAAAGGCCAATTAATAAAAAAAGCAGACTATTGTCTTTAAATCCGTTTATTGATAACGACAATTTAATACGTGTGGGTGGTCGATTAGTTAACGGTGATTATAATTTTAACAAAAAACATCCTGTCATCTTACCAAAGAGTCATGTTTTAACAGAATTGGTCCTCAGAAATGAGCATGTCAGACTGTTACATTGCGGACCTCAACAATTATTATATTCCGTACGGGATAATTATTGGCCAATCTCAGGTCGCACCGTATGTCGAGGAATAATTCGGAAATGTATTCGATGTTTTAAGGCTAAGCCAACGAATACGGAATATTTGATGGGTAATCTGCCTGAATGCCGCGTTAATCAGTCCAATCCTTTCACAAACGTTGGTTTGGATTACGCAGGACCATTTTTGTTGAAAGATAGAATAACAAGAGGTGCAAAAATCATAAAGGCTTATGTTTGTGTCTTCGTTTGCATGGCTTCAAAGGCTATCCATTTAGAATTATTAACTAATTTGAGCACAGAGGCATTTTTACAAATGTTAAAAAGGTTCATCGCTAGACGAGGTTTGCCCTCCAACATATATTCCGACAATGCCACCACCTTTGTTGGTGCAGACTCCGCATTGAAAGAAGAATTTCTGTTTGTTGACACTAACGTAGATAATATTAATCAATTCTTGAATAAAGAAGGTATTACGTGGCATTTCATTCCTGTGCGATCACCTAATTTTGGAAGTATATGGTAATGTCACAGATTGAAGCAGTTTTCAACTCGCGTCCAATAAGTCCATTATCAACAAATCCAGATGATTTATCTCCGTTAACGCCGGGTCATTTTCTAATTGGCAAATGTTTAACTTCAATTCCTGAACCTGTCCTTTCCCACATTCCTGTCAACCGACTCAATAATTACCAACGACTGGATCAACTGAAACACCACTTTTGGCAACGTTGGCAAAAAGAGTACGTGTCCGAACTCCAAGCCAGGTTGAAATGGAAACAAGCGGGTCAACACATCCTCAAACCAGGACATCTTGTCATCATTAAGGACGATCAACTGCCCCCTCTACAGTGGCGTATGGGACGCATTCTTGAGTTACATCCTGGTGAAGATGGAGAAGTGCGTGTAGTGAGTGTAAAAAGCACAACCGGTGTGCTAAAACGAGCAATTTCGAAAGTGTGTGCGCTACCTTGTGATTGACTTTTCTATTATGACTCCTATTCTGATTTCCAATGTATTAATTATATTCTATTTGTCTATTGAAAATTGTATTTTCAAGGCGGGCGGCATATTAGAGCATTTGTCAACATTGGCAACGTCTAATGCGCAACCCCCTCCCCTTAGTTAGTTAGGGTGAATTAGCTTTAAGTTACTTACTTTTAAGTCAGCTCGAGAGCAACACACAACGTTCAGATGCTCCGAGCAAAATAAACAGAAAAATCACAAACTTGGCAGTTTTACTAGTCCAGCACATACAAAACATTGGTTCTTCGAGCAGAAACTATTACACATACAAAACAGGTTCTTTCTCATTGAAAATGGTAATTAGAAGAAATACTTATGTACAGTAGTGCTAGAAATGAAACCGATCGTACCAAACTGTTATTTTTAGGGAATAATTTTGGCTAAATTCATTACTTATACTTACAGGAATTCCCAACTAAACACAGAATAACGCTCAATAAAACAACACATTGATTTGTTTTCAGAATAAATTATGATATTTGTTTATTGGAACAAGGAGGCCTCTCCGGGCACCGATGCGAAGATCGTGGCCTAAGAGTAATTATCAAAGGTTTAGGAAAATAGAAGGGAAAACTAAAGAGGTACGTAACAATCGCTACATGGTAAAGAAAAGATGTCCCAAAGAGACGCAGAGGTCTAGACAGCCAAAAGACAAGGTCTCTTGTATCTGTCGGATTCACAGGGTTGGATATCATGCAAGCATGCAATCTCCGGATTAGAGTGTTGAAAGATAGATCTCCGGAGATTGAGGGCATGCTGTTTTCTCTGAGGCTATGAAATATGAAAAAATATGCAAGAAATCCGAAAAAAGTACAAGAAAAAATCACAATCTATCAAAAAGGCTGAGGACTAAAGCAGGTACTTTCATTTTATGGAAAGTTTTCCATAGTATGGGCATACGTTTCAACTCATCTAACATCTGAGAATTAAGCATGTTTATAGTAATTATAATATTAGAATGGTGCTGTAGTTGTTTTTGCTTATATTTTAATCTGTAATTCATGACGGAAAAGGTGTTTTTTATATATATATATATATATATATATATATATATCTGTATATTTTTCCACTGAATAATTGGAGGTTGAAAAAATTGGCAATGTGTCGAAACCATTTTATAACACCAAACTAGTATTAAAATATCGACATAAGTTAAACAAAGTAGTCTTATTTGTAAAGTTATGTTATATTTAAATATTTGGGAATCTCATTTATGGTCATCCACTGTAGGTTGAAATACAAGGATGAGATTGATTCGAAACAGTTCTACCATCAAAAATATTATAACAAATTGAAAAATCATCACGATATTCCTTTGCTCTGTCAATTTGCTGAGACCGTGGATTAAAACGAATTATAAGAAAAGATATAACTGAACCACAATTTGGTGTTATATTAATACAATGTAAGAATCAAATCTACTCCTTTTATTTTGTAATTACAAATTAATTAAAATTTTATTTATGTGTTTATACATCAGGCTAGTTATCTTGTTTTCAATTCTATTCCTCACCTTATAATAGTTGAAACTTCTCTTAGCAGCAATCTATTCAGCAGCAATAAATGTCAAAGAGGGATCTGCAACTGATTTGATTTCAGTGACTCTCAGGGCTAGTAATCTAAACCTTCAGACGGTAAGTTGCTATTTTTGTAACTGTTTAAATATTTCACCTTTTTAAATAAACAATAAATTCACGTAGTTGATTCTTTCAGCTTGAATAAGTGAGCGACAGATTTCAACTATGCACTGAATTTTTCTCCTTCACCTTTAGTTATCACCCTCAAACAACACTAATATACCAATCTTTCCATATTTGATAATTTTATGTCGCAAATTATTTAGATTTTTCATGTCTGGATGACAAGTTCAAATAATGTTATCACAATTTATAAACCAAATCATGAAATAGTAATTCACACTATTTCACAATTTTCTGGGAGCCTTGTATCCTATTAAGCAGTATTCTTCTAAAATATCTGTAATAAGGTATATCATAATTGAAATGAAAATTTATGCTCTTATAGACATTCAAGAAGTGAGACACAATTTACTTGCTTTACCTGTATGCTCGATACTTGCTTCAAAAATATGTTAATATCGTGGTGGTAACTCTCCATATGCGTTGGGATGTAGATGGAGTTCTTAAGATACTTTATTTAAATTTGCAATCTGTAAAAAGAAATAATTTTTGAGGGTATTGCAAAAATTATCTTCAAAAATTGATTGAATAAATCATGTTGTAGAAGAGAATGAAAAACACAGTGACCAAAGATTTTTTTGAAAGAAGGAAAATTTTTAATTAGGGAAGTCTCAATTTGATTATACGGCGTTGTAGTGCGTTGATTCAGTCAACCAAAGGGGCGGTATATATAACACGATATTTTACACTAAATACTCTCTGTACTCTGTAATATTGTATAACTTTGGTTAACTTTTGATATATATACAAATCAGGATTCTTTTTTACAGTTTCTAAGACATTTTGGTGTTTTGTTAATATATCTTATCTCCTAACTTTATTTAAGTGAACTTTAAATATAATTGGTAATATTTTGATACAGCAAAATTAAAGCCCACGGGAAATTTTCATGTGGCTTGATTTCCGAGAGTTTCATGATTAATTAACACTATTTGAAATCAGGGCTCTAAAATAGATATATTTTGTTATTAACGTAATTGTTGCAATATTCCGCCTTGATTAACTGCAATAAATTATGTATCTAAGGGAATCCAAATTTAAAAAACAATAGAACACTTGTTGTAACATAGCAACTGTAATTTACAACTGTTCCCAAAACTTAATTTAAAATATTAACAATTTCAACATTCAAGAGATGCTGTGAAACTTTAGAACAGTAGGTGTCTCACCATTCAAAAAATCAACAACTACATACACGCCATTAATTTATTTCAGATGTAATTCATAAGGAATAACACATAATGTCTAAGGAAAGTCAAATTTGATGATTAACATCAGTGAATCAAATTTAAATGGAAAATGTGTGTGGTTTAAATTAATGGTTAAGACTTGAATAATACTATATGGAATAAATAATGAAATTATTTATTAACAATATCTTAAAACGAGAGAATAAGTTTTTGAGAACTCTGGTTCTGTACGTGTGTTTTGACAACTAACTGTCACCTGATGTTGGAGTTATTTCATTTTGCTTGTTGGCCGATTTTATAAAGGCCTTACCAAGTATACAAAGTTGTTATTAAAAATTGTCGAGATATTCTGAACACAGGATCCTATAATAATAATCGAGGAGCTATTTTCCTGTCACAGTTAACTGTGTAGCATTCTGCTGATATAATTTAATTTACAATGCGAAAAAATATCTTATTCTTGAAAATAAAGCTTACGCTATAACAGAGTCAAGAATTGAGACGCAATTTACTTGGAAAATCATTTATTTAGAATACCGATCAGACATGTAGTAGATGTTAAGATTCTGCATATAGCATATAGATAAACCAAGTAAATTGTGTGTCACCTCTTGAATGTTTATCTTTCTTTTCAGTTATGTTATACCTTATTGCACGGTAAAGTAGTTTTTTTAGAAAAATACTACTTAAAATGATCCCAGGTTCCTATAATCGCGATTATAAGATTAGCAACTAATTAGAATGAAAATACCCCAACATGCCCAAGTAGTCTAATTTGTCAGCCAGTTATCAAAACGTGCGTAGCGGTTACGAGCTCTCAAGAAAACGTGGAGACACTTAAAATATATATGCACTAAAGTAGATGAAAATTTCATCAAAATTACAAATGATAGAGCTAGATTGCAAATTTTTACACAGAAAATTGTCATTTGAATTTGTTTATAAATTGTGTTGTCATTATTTGAACTTGTCATCTAGACATGAGGAATCTGAATAAATTTTGACATAAAATTAACAAAATTAGAAAGATTGGTATCTTAGTGTTGTTTGAGGGTGATAATCCAACCAAACGTGAAAGAGAGAAATTCAGTACCTAGTTGAAATTTGCCGCTCACTACTTCTTGCTTAAAAAATCAACTACGTGAATTATTTTTTGATTTAAAAAGGTGACATGTTTAAACAGTTACAATAATAGCAACCTACTGTCCGAAGGTTCCGATTACGAGTCACTGAAATCAAATCAGTTGTAGATGTCTCAACGACATTTATTTTCCGTCAAAGGAATACTGCCTGATAATTAACATGTGAATAGAAATTGTTTTCATTAACTTTATACTTAAATGCAGAAATATATTTTGCTACTAAGAGAGGTGGGGGATGAAATTGAAAACAAGTAACTTGCCTGATGTATATACACATAAATAAAATTTTAATTAATTAGTAATTACAAAATTAAACGAACATTGTGGAGTGAGTGTTGTATTGAGTGACATTTTGCAATCTTTCCTGTTTCAGTTGCAACGAAGGAAGATTACGTCACCTTATGATGTATGTCAGCCTGTCCAATTATAGGCAAGAGTTATGGTTAATTCAATTAAACCTAATTCGAAATATGTGGTTTGGAAACACGTTGTCTTCTTTCAAGTAAATTTGATTTGATCTTATATTGTATTAATATTACATCAAATTGTGGTTCAGTTATATTTTTTGTTATAATTCTATTTGTTTGTATCCACAGTGTCAACAAATTGACAGAGCAAAGAAATGTCGAGATGAGTTATAATAACTTTAATGGTAGAACTGTTCCGAATCAATTTCATCCTTATATTTCTACTTACACAAAATGACTATAAATGGGGTTCCCAAATATTTAAATATAATATAACTTTCCAAATAAAACTACTTTGTTTACGTTTCGTGGTTAATTTAATTAATTTTGACCTCCAATTAGTTAGTGGAAAGAAGTACTTAAAAGATATATGCGACATAATTTATGAAACACATTTACTGATTACAGTACAGATTAAATTTTAAGGAAGAATTACTTCGGCACTATTCTAAAATTATAATTAGAATAAACAAGCTTAATTCTCATATGTACTATGAGTTATAACGTAGGTCCGTACTATCGAAACATGGGACTCGAGATGACGATGTGTGGGACAAGAATTGAACTTCTATCCAATAGTATTTTTCTTACTACCTCGGCTACGCCTCGGGCAATATGGCGCGCAGGGCAGGAATCCCAAACTTTTTTCCCGTGTAGTGTATACTATTTTTCTTACTATCTCGGTCGAAAGTACGTATTTTGCTCCCCGGTTCCACCACAGAAAAATACTATTTCCTATCGTGGAACCGGGGAGCAAAATACGTACTTTCGACCGAGGTAGTAAGAAAGGAAAATTTCGACACGAGGCGGATTCAGGTAGAGGCGTTACTTACCAAAATCGATACCTGGGATTTCGTTAATGGTGAAGTATCAAAGCCAGTTATATGTCAGGGTGACACAAAAAGTGAATCAGGGCCTAAAACGTGGATGTAAATAAGATAAAAACGTAAATGCGGACATAATCCTATGCATAAGCCCATCGGACCTCAAGAGTATCAAAGGATGCGAGATTTCCAAAGACGTATGGCTTGAATTGGAGTCAATCCATGCTTCAAATGGACCGGCACTATTGGAACAATTATTTTATATATTTTATATATAATATTTATTTAAGTATAAATAAAATTGGATAACGATAAATTACCCACGTGGTGTGACATATGTCAACGGGGTAAACAATCAAGGACATCCTTTACTGACAGAGAAGTAAGAAGTAAGCAGTTACTGAAAATTGTTCATTCAGACATCTGCGGACCAATGCGACTCAGAACCAGTGGTGGATCAAGGTATCTTCTAACATTTAGGTGTATTTTCTCATGTCAAAAGAATTTCTTGAAAAATTTAAGGAGTACAAAAGAACTGTCGAAAAACAAACTTGTAATGAAATTAAGAGAGAATTAGCTGAGAAATTGAAGATCAAGGAATGCTAAGTTTTTTTTGGAATAGAAATTAACCAAAGCAAGAAAGGAGTAACACTTAAACAAAAAAAATATGTTTTAGAGAAATTCAGAATGGTAGATTGCAATCCAGTTAAAACACCCTATGACTGCCACTCAAAAGTTAACAGAGATTTAAAAATGTTCAAAGTCCCCACACGATACAGAGAATTAATTGGTAGTCTAATGTACTCTAATGCAGCCGATCAAAACTGGGGCTTTACAATAATTAGCTGTGTCTTTCTGACAATCGAACCTGGATTTGAGCCGCTTTTTCAGTTTCTTATTTCACGGTTTTTGTCTCTTAATAGGAACTTCTTCTGAAATGGAACTGGCGAAGTGCCGTGTGGTCCCAATAGGACTCTGAAGCACTCGAACTTCTTGCAGGCACGCTTGCTGTTTTCGCATTTCATGACCGCTAATTCAGTTATTAAATTGTTTATAGTACGAAAACCAAAACACAATTCAGTTGTTTCTTGGATTGGTAACCATGATTATGCGATTATTGCTTTCGCATAATGTCTTGATTGGCATTGTCAGCACCAATACATTCCGCTGACTTGCCAAGACTCAGCGGTATATCTGGGTCACGCTTTACTGGTGTCAATAAACTATTGTAATGTTTTGTAATATCAGACTATAAATAAAAGCGTGACGAAGATCAAGTAACAGGACAGAAGTGTGTGAACTACAACAGAGGTCACGAGTCGCCCGGTGGATACCAGTGAACCCCAAGATGGTCCCTTACTTATTACTGTAAGTTAGACAATTTGTAATGTGTTTTTTCTATATAAGCTATGAATAAAATTGTATTTATTCTGTACTGGTGTTTATCTGAGCTACTCCCCAACCCCCAATAAGTCACGGGTGTGACAATATATTATAAATAATTATGTTATATATAGCTGTAAATCTTTCTACTGAATAATTGGAGGTTGAAAAAATCGACAATGTGTCGAAACCATTTTATAACACCAAACTAAATTATCGACTTAAGTTAAACTAAGTAATTTTATTTGTAAAGTTAAGTTATATTTAATTATTTGTGAATCTCATTTATAGTCTTCCAATGTAGGTTGAAATATAAGGATGAGATTGATTCGAAACAGTTCTACCATCAACAATATTATAACAAATCGAAAAATCATCACGATATTTCTTTGCTCTGTCAATTTGCTGACACCGTGGATAAAAAGGAATCGAATTATAAGAAAAGATATAACTGAACCACAATTTGGTGAAATACAATATAAGAATCAAATCAAGTTTTGCTTGGGAGAAGACAACTTTGTTCTATATTACATACTTGTGACATATGTCATAAGGAAACGTAATCTTAGCAACATAAATGTTATTTTATTTTTTGACAAACAATTGGTTGCTATTGAAACTTGAAATAAATGTCGACGATCTGCAACTGATTTGTTTTCAGTGACCTTCAGGGCACGTAATCTAAACCTTCAGACAGTAAGTTGCTATTTTTGTAACTGTTTAAATATTTCACCTTTTTAAATCAACAGTAAATTCACGTAGGTGATTCTCTCAGCTTGAATAACTGAGCGACTGATTTCAACTATACACTGAATTTTTCTTTTTCAACATTGGTTATCACCCTCAAATGATATACTAATCTTTCCATATTTGATAATTTTATATCGCAAATTATTTAGATTCCTCATGTCTGGATGACAAATTCAAATAATATCAACACAACTTATAAACCAAATCATAAAATAGTAATTTCTATTTTACAATTTTCTGCGTAAATATTGATTTGCAATCTTTGTTCGGTTGAAACTTATAATTAATGGCTTTATCATTTGCAGTTCTGCTAAAATTTTCATCTACTTTGGTGCATATATATTTTTGGTGTCTCCATATTTTCTTGACAGTATGCCTGTTTTGACAACACACATCGAGAACTAAAGATGGAGTATTTTCGTTCTGCTTATTCGCGATTCTGATCATAGAATGAAGGTATTTTATACTACCAAACATCGCGGACCCTTGTATCCTATTAAGCACTATTCTTCTCAAATATCTGCAATAATAATAATAATAATAATATCATAATTGAAAAGAAAGTTTATGCTCCTATAGACATTCAAGTAGTGAGACACAATTTACTTGCTTTACCTATATGCTCCATACTTGCTTTAAAAATATGTTAAAATCGTGGTAGTAACTCTCCATATGCGATGGGATGTACATGGAGTTCTTAGGATGCTTTATTTAAATTTGCCATCTGTAAAAAGAAATAATTTTTGAGGGTATTGCAAATATTATCTTCAAAAATTGATTGAATAAATCATATTGTAGAAGAGATTGAAAAACACAGTGACCAAAGGTTTTTTTGAAAGAAGGTAAATAATGGAGCGATTTTTAATTAGGGATGACTCAATTTGATTATACGGCGTTGTAGTACACTGATTCAGTCAACCAAAGGGGAGGTATAAATAACACGATATTGTACACTAAATACTCTCTGTACTATGTAATATTGTATAACTTTGATTAACTTTTGATATATATACAAATCGGAATTCTTATATATGCCTAACTTTACTTAAATGAATTTTAATATGATTGGTAATATTTTGTTTCAGCAAAATTAAAGCCCACGGGAATTTTTCATGTGACTTGATTTTCGAGAATATCATGACTAATTAACACTATTTGAAATCAGAGCTCTAAAATAGATATATTTCGTTATTAATGTAATTGTCACAATATTCCGCCTTGATTAACTGCGATAAATTATGTATCTAAGGGAATTGTTCCTACAACTTAATTTGAAATATTAACAATTTCAACATTCAAGAGATGCTGTGAAACTTGAGAACACTAGGTATCTCATCATTCAAAAACTCAACAACTACATACACGCCATCAATTTATTTCAGATGTAATTCATAACACATAATTTCTTAAAAGAGTCAAATTTGATGATTAACATCAATGGATTGAATTTAAATGGAAAATGTGTAGGGTTTAACATAATGGTTAAGGCTTGAGTAATACCATATGGAAAAAATAATGAAATTATTTACTAACAATTTCTTAAAACAGGAGAATAAGTTTTTGAGAACTCTGGACCTGTACGTTTGTTTTGACAACTGACTGACAACTGATATTTCAGTTATTTCATTTTGCTTGTTGGTCGATTTTATATTGGCGATACCAAATATAGAAAGATGATATTCTAAATTGTCGAGAGATTCTGAACTCAGGATTCTATAATAATAATGACGGAGCTATCCTCCTGTGACAGTTAACAGTGAAACATTCTTCTGCAACAATTTAATTTACAATGCGAAAAAACATCTTATTATTGAAAATAAAGCTTACGCTATAACAGAGTCAAGAATTGAGACACAATTTTCTTAGAAAAGCATTTATTTGGAATACCGATCAGACATGTGTTAGATGATGATATTCTTCCAGGTAAATAGAAAGGAAGAATGTATGTTTGAATGTGTTTCTTTTGTTTGATAAACAAACTGCCTTCGTTGCTATTGAATCCAGATTATGTACAAAACTATTTTTTGGTAAATTTACCTTCTAAACTTGTTCATTAAGTTATTGCGAAGAGCACAAAAAACTTGAGCAACTTTTATTTATCTTCTAAAGGGTTCTTATCCCATCAAATAACATTCGCAAAGTTCAACTTATATTGTGCATCACAATCTTCAAGTTTTGATTCACCACCACGATTTGAACTTTATTTTAAAGCAAATATGGTGCAAGTAGGTAAAGTAAATTGTGTTTCAGCTCTTGAATGCTTATAAAGATTTTTTAAAATTTAAATTTTAAATACTACTTAATAGGATCCCAGGTTCCTATAATCGCGATTATAAATCAGCAACTAAGGCAAAGTTGTCCAATTTGTCAGCTCTCAAGAAAACGTGGAGACACTTAAAATATATATGCACAAACGTAGATGAAAATTTCAACAAAATTACAAATGATAGAGCTATTAATTATAAATTTTATCTGAACAAAGATTGCAAATCAGCAAATTGTAAAGTAGAAATGACTTTTTCATGATTTTGTTAATAAAATGTGTTGACATTATTTGAAGTTGTCATCTAGAGATGAGGAATCTAATTAAATTTTGACATAAAATTAGCAAATTTGGAAAGATTGGTATCTTTGTGTTATTTGAGGGTAATAATCCAACCGAACGTGACAGAAAAAATTCAGTACTTAGTTGAAATTTGCCGCTCACTAATTCTTGCTTAAAGAATCAACTACGTGAATTATCTTTTGATTTAAAAAGGTGAAATATTTAAACATTTACAACAATAGCAACCTACTGTCTGAAGGTTTTGTTAACATTGTTAACTTTATACTTAAATGCCGATATATATTTTTTGCTAAGAGAGGTGAGGAATGTCGTCTTTCAAGTAAATTTTATTTGATCTTGCATTGTATTAATATTACATCAAGTTGTGGTTCAGTTATATTTTTTGGTATAATTCTATTCGTTTGAATCCACAGTGTCAACAAATTGACAGAGCAAAGAAATATCGAGATGAGATGAGTTATACTAAATGGTAGAACTGTTCCGAATCAAATTCATCCTTATATTTCAACCCACACTAAATGACTATAAATGTGATTCCCAAATATTTATGTATAATATAATTTTCCAAATAAAACTACTTTGTGTACCTTTAAGTTATGTGGTTAATTTAATATAAGTTTGGTTGTTAATAAATGGTTTCGACCTATTGTCGATTTTTTTAACCTTCAACTATTCAGTGGAGGTACTTAAAAGTTATATGCAACATATTTTTTTAGGAAACACATTTAGTGATTACAGTACAGATTAAAATTTAAGGAAAAATTACTTCGGCACTAATCTAAAATTATAATTGCTATAAACAAGCTTCATTCTCAGATGATAGATGAGTTGAAACCTAGATCCACACTATGGAAACATTTCCATAAATTGGAAGTACTTGCTATATACAGAGATAGATATGTGGAACTCCAATGGAAACATTCCAGTCCTCAGCCTTTTTGGTAGAACTTTTGAATACGGTTTCTTGGTAATGATGTTTTCTTCTTTATTGTGATTTTTTCTTGTACTATTTTCGGATTTCTTAGATTTTTATTCATATTTCATAGCCTCAGAGAAAATATTTGTCGATGTCGTCAGGTTTTGTCGTGGCTCATTTCATCTTCATTTATATGATGGTAATCAGCCTTTCCATGTGAACGTAACTCCTCGTGCCCAACGAATCGTCGAAATACTTTAAAAAAGATATATAAAATTAATATTAAAGATTAATTTTATTATATATACCAATTTTATTTGTTTTTCATTTAATTTAAATAATTTAATTGTGTGTTTTAACATAAAATATGTCATTAATTATAAAAATCTTGAATACAGATGAAAATTATACTTACATTCAAATCCAATTCTTGGGCCACTAGAAGCTTTACACCATTTGCCTTTTGCATCATACTTTAAGTTTCAATCTTAATTTATTCTGAAAACAAATTAATTAAAGTACTTATTCTTTGTTTAGTTGGGATTCCTGTAAGTAAATTAATGAATTTAGACAAAAATATTCCCTAAAAATAACAGTTTGATACGATCTGTTTCATTTCTAGTATTACTATACACAAGTATTTCTTCCGATTATCATTTCCAATGAGGTAGGGACTCATTAATAAAAGCGAGAATATTTAACTAATAATTTTGAATTGAAGCGTAGAAGCAACTTCAGAGAGATGTGGTTCGTATGAAATAAAAGTTTGAACTGATTAAAGTTTGTTGGTAAACAAGTAAAGAAAACTTTTTGGTCTACCTGATTTAATGAACAAAATTGAAATTAGTTTATGACAACGAAATTCAAATATCTACAAATGAATAACGAATTAATAAATAAAACATTGAAATTTGTTTATGGGAATGGAATTCAAATGTCCACAAATGAATAACGAATAGTTAATTTTATAAGCTCTTTAGAGAACAACTTAGGAAACTTAGTTTTTAATTTTTTTACATGTAGATAAAGTAGGAACATATTGTATAAAATTTCATAAGACACAATCAACCAATGATAATTGATGGTTTAAAGTGTAAACCTCAGTACTCATGCAAACACTATACTTACTCATCATTGGTCCAATTCACTCGAGGCAAGTTATGTTAGAATATCTAGACATCATGTATAACGGTTGTGATGACAACGGAGAATAAAAACAACAGAAGAGCGTAGTTATAGAAACAGAGTTAAGTTGTAAGAGCAGAGTTAGTTGTATACAGCCCACCAATGTTGTAAGATAGTCAATAAGCGTTTTACTGAGTACTTTGCATTATCATTCCACGTCGCCTTGTAAGCAGGCATATTCTAACTATTAACTTTTGTATTTTGACCTTAATGGAAACAAATACTTCCAGTGCTTCCGTGTCCTTTCGGTGAGCACAGGGGTGCGTCGTCAGGATTTCGAGAACACCTCCATAGGCGTATCCCACTTTGTGGAAGACTTCTGCGTTTTGGAGGTGTGGGGTGGCTGGTCGGGAGGAAGGCTTGGTGTTAGGGTTAGAAGTAGGAGTATATATGTATATATACATAAAGCATATACCACCTTCAAACGTTCGCACAAATTTTGTACTGCTGAGTTGATATCACTATCTGAAACATATGTTTCCGCTATGTTAGGACCATAGTTAGAATCTCCTGAAAATTTGATCCTTATTTTTACAGATTCCCTATCATAAGGATTTTTGCGCTTCCGCTCTTTTTCATTACCCTGAGCGCTTATAAATTTTTTTAGATTTTTACCTGGACTTTCATTAAAATATGATTTCCAAGGTTTTGTATGCCAATCTGAACCATAATTGTAAGAGAGGACGCTTAAATGAGCTCGTATTTGAAATGAATTTCTTTGAATCAAGTTCAATCTTTTTCCCATATTGAAACGAGCCATTATATTCATAAAAATTTCTGCTTTATTGTTGGTTTCTTTATCAAGAAGTAAATCAGCCTTCATTAATAATTGCTCAATAGCACCAAAAAGATGGTGATGCAGGCCAGAAGATATAAGTTGAGTTGTTCGATCATTAGAAACGTCTCCAGTATTGGTGCACAAATACTGTTTGCAAGCACTGTGATTACCATAAACGTGATATATTGAATTTCTAATATCGGCTCTTAGATTTTCTGGATCCTGTATTTGCGTAAATTGCAGATTGAACTGATTTATTTAGTTCATTAATAGTATCGCTTTTTAACATCTTTCTGGCATCAACAGGGACCCCTTGAGTATCTTTTTTAATTTTGTAAAGGTTTTTACTGAAATTTTTTAATACATGGTTCATGCATTCAATTTTAACAACCTAAAAAGTATTGTGTAAATATTTGTAAAACTTATCTAACTATTATTTTATATTACAAGTTTACCTCGTGTCCATATGGTACCTTTTCTTTAATATTTTTAAAAACTGAGGAATCACCATCTGCAATAAATTTTAAGTATTTCAACCCATGCATTTCTATGCTGTTATTAAATCCCTCCACTATTATATCCTGTTCCATTGAAGATGATGAACCGGACCAATTTTTAAAACAAATATATGTTTTAGCAGCTTCATTATTGTTTTCGGCTCTAGCGCAAATACAACAGTATTTATTCCTTAAACCTACGAATAATACTTTTCCTGTTGTTTTCCCTATTATAACAGCCTACAAATTATAACATAAAATGTTATTTGTTACATATCCGAATATATTATAAACTTACAGCTCCAGAATTTGCATTATACGTATGTCCATAGCTTCGTTTAGACCATCCTCCATCTAAATATCCATCAGTTATATATGGAATGCCATGTGAATCTACATGTCCTTCCTTAATTGCAGCTTCACGTTCCAATTTTCCAGCTTCTTCCAAAGCAAGCCATAATGATTCTTTCCATACATATAATATTTCATGTATAAAAACAATAAAAATTTCAGTAATGGTACTATAACACACCTGATCCAATTCATTTTGAATTTTATAATACAAATTTTTAGATAAACATGGAATATCCATTACTTTCAATAATTCCATTAAATGTGCGTAGGTGCTTCCTACTGAAAATGTTCCCCATACAGCTGCTCTATTAATTTTGGACCTTGTTTTCGGATTTTCTGTTGAAACTGATACTTCTTTGTCACAAATGTTGCATTTTAAAATAAATGTGCTTCTTAACCCACATCGCACTTCTTTTAAATAAACTAATTGTCCACCAGTGCACCTCTTGTTGTGTTGTACTTGAATTTTAGTTGTTATATTTAGGAAGTATCTGATATCTACAATTCGATAACCTGTCAATGAATTGATTTCAGGAACAACTTCTATATCCAAAGGAAAATTTTCAATTCTAAAATAATACTAATTAAGTCGTCGCCGTCAGATATGGTTTCCAAAAAAGATGAATTTTGCCAATTTGAATAAAAACGTACCGTTCATATTCTTCATTTATTTCTGAAAACGTTTTTCTTTCACTTTTGCATGGGGTTAAATTAGACTTAGTTGTAACAGAACGTAACGGGGTTGTTGTACCACATGGACTAAGAGCTTCTTCGTTTGGACGTGAATTGAAAATATATCGGGAACATTGGGTAGATTCTTTATAATTCTCAACTCGTTCTAAAAGTTTATCCACAATATATGATCCTATTTTCTCTACTTCCCTTTTTCTTTGTACATTTACTTGAACTTTTGATTTTTTTCCACGTCTCTTACTCCAAGAAGCAAATCTACGCGTTTTCGGCATTTTCTAGAATTAATATTGCTTTTATTTTATTATTGTATACTGTTATATATAAATACATTATAATATACAATGGTTCATGCTTCTTTGATTTTAAATTTCATAATTATGTGTCACTTGATATTCCAATTTTATAAAGTTAATTTAATTACATAAACTCGACCTTGGGGTGGTAATGCCATTCTGCAGCCGACTATATACTATATATGTAATAAAAATTTAAAACTATGATATTTATATTAAATTCACTAAATTCGATTTGAAATAAACTAATACATTCTTCAAATAAATCATTCTTTATTCATAATTTCACTGGGAGGAAAACCAACAACAAACAATGAACATGGAATATAGATGCAACCAATGGAAAACCAAGGACACATGGCTCATTTCATCTTCATTTATATGATGGTAATCAGCCTTTCCATGTGACCGTAACTCCTCGTGCCCAACGAATCGTCAAAATACCTTAAAAAAGATATATAAAATTATTAAAGATTAATCATATTATATATACCAATTTTATTTGTTTTTCATTTAAATTAAATAAATTAATTGTGTGTGTTTAAACATAAAATATGTCATTAGTTATAAAAATCTTGAATGCAGATGAAAATTATACTTACATTTAAATCCAATTCTTGGGCCACTAGAATCTTTACATCATTTGCCTTTTGCATCGTACTTCTAGCATTACTATACACAACAAGTATTTCTTCCGATTATCATTTCCAATGAGGCAGGGACTCATTAATAAAAGCGAGAATATTTAACTAATAATTTTGAATTGAAGCGTAGAAGCAACTTCAGAGAGATGTGGTTCGTATGAAATAAAAGTTTGAACTGATTAAAGTTTGGTGGTAAATAAGTAAAGAAAACTTTTTAGTCTACCTGATTTTATGAACAAAATTGAAATTTGTTTATGGGAACGGAATTCAAATGTCTACAAATGAATAACGAATAGTTAATGTTATAAGCTCTTTAGAGAACAACTTAGGAAACTTAGTTTATAATTTTTTTACATGTAGATAAAGTAGGAACATAATGTATAAAATTTCAGAAGACACAATCAACCAATGATAATTGATAGTTTAAAGTGTAAACCTCAGTACTCATTCAAACACTATACTTACTCATCATTGGTCCAATTCACTCGAGGCAGGTTATGTTAGAATATCTAGACATCGTGTATAACGGTTGTGATGACAACGGAGAATAAAAACAACAGAAGAGCACAGGGGTGCGTTGTCAGGATTTCGAGACCACCTCCATAGGAGTATCCCACTTTGTGGAAGACTTCTGCGTTTTGGAGGTGTGGGGTGGCTGGTCGGAGGGACAGATTGGTGTTAGGGTTAGAAGTAGGAGTACTTCCAGGATTTACCGATGGTATCTGTAGTTTAGCAGACAGCTTACTGCATTACTTACTTTCATTCGTTTTAATTCACCCTCTAGTTCCGAGATTTTAATCTTAACATCTAGTTTTCGGGTACCTCTTGGCTTATCTTTTTCGCGGACACTACACATGGTTTATTGGTTTAGTAACCGAGGTTGCCAGCCAAATTAACAACTCTTCTCTTTTGTCTGAATATGGCAACTCTTATAACTAAATTCAAACAGAAGGACGAACGTTATGTCTAACTCCATTTGGGGGTCTGATATCGGTGTAGCTCTTTGCCGAATTTTGCTGTTGTTACTTACTTTTCAGAGAATATGCAAGAAATTGCAGTAATTTATTCAATCAATTAATTGAAATACAAAGGATGAATCAACAAAAAAGACAACTACTACTGTGCTCTTGAGCTGTTTCACTCAAACTGACTCTCACTGTTTCTTGATCACCAAGGTTACCTCGATCGCCTTCATTTGTCAATTGTTATTGTTTTTTAACTTACTTTATTCTATTTTATTGTTTATATTAACACCGCCTCTCAATAGAATAGAATGAAGGCAATCCGAATCATAAAGACATTTCAATTATTTGTGATTGCTTTTCTTCCTCTAGGTAAGTCGCAAATAGACCTAGTATTGTTCTTTGCTAACGACTGCATCTCACAATTGATTGCTTATTCCCACTCAGACCAGTCACTACGCCGTTTTGCTTCCGATATTGTGGACACCTTCGATAGATGATAGTGCCACATGCGCATCACATTCAGGTGCATAATTACCGTAACGTAGCGGTGCCTTTCTTACTCTCCCGCTCTTTCGTTGAGTTACCTCGCTGATACCCATGTTATCCAAATAAACGCCGTTACCAACACAATCCAAATTAGTACTGTGGATTTCTCCAGTTTTATCAGTACGCGACTGTTCATCATTATTTGGTTGAACTGCTTTACCGTCACACGTACTCCCACTATCTGTAACCGCCTCTGAACGGATTATCTCTACTAACTTTGATCGATTTAATACCGATGATTCATTGAATGTTACATTTCGACTAAAAATTAGCTTCTGTTTTTCAATATCCCAAAGTCAATACGTACCAAACGTCGCACCATAACCAAGCATAATACATTTTGTTGCTTTTGCTTGTAATTTCAACCGCATTTCATGTGGAATATGATTGTAACATTCAGAACCAAATATTCGAAGGTTTGACAGCTCTGGTTTCTTTCCAAACCAAATTTCTGCTGGTGTCTTGTCTTTAAACTGCTTTCCACCCGCGTTTGTTGGCGATCGATTTTTGATATAATTTGCCGACATAATTGCTTCATTCCAAAACTTATTTTCCATCCCACTGGCCAAAAGCATTATCGTAGCCTTGTGTTGCAGCGTTTCATTTAAACGTTCAGATACTGAATTCATTTCCGGATTGTATGCAACGGTGACTAACATCTGAATACCCTTTTGTTTGCAGTATTCTTTAAATTCGTTTGACGTATATTCACCACCGCCATCATGTCTCAATTTTGACACCTTTGAGCCATGAAGTGCCTCAGCCATTGCAACAAATTCCTTGAATTTACCAAACGTTTCACTTTTTCTCTTGATGCAATAGACCATGGATGCTCTCGAATAATCATCCATGGTTGTCACAAAATAACGTGACCCATCGTATGCATTCGTTGGATACGGTCCACAAACATCACTGTGAATCAATTCCAAAACTCGCAATGAACGTGTATTTGATTTTCTTGGAAACGGTGAACGAACATGTTTTCCAAGTACACACGATTCGCACAACTGTGTATCCTTTTTTTTACGTTACTCATACCAATAGCCATACAATTGGCTAACTTTTTCATGTCATTTCGGTTGAGATGACCAAGTCTAAAATGCCATAAATTCTGTGATATTGTATTCAATTTATTCACTCCTGTAAATCCCGCAAACACATTGTTGTCAACGAACAAAGTCACTTCATACATTCTTCCATTTACGCGTCCGACAAACTTTTCGATACCATTCAGCGATACATAGGCATAATCACCCTCAAACACAATTCGATATCCCTTTTGTGTTAGTCTTCGAATTGACATCAAGTTGCATTTCAAATCATTCACGAATAGAACGTCCTCCATTGTTTTTACCGATGTGTCACCATGGTGAAATGTTTTAACGAGAATGTCACCACGTTGCTTTGCAACAATGCTTTGATTTTTCTTGGCAACCGAAATGCTTATTTCGTCAATTGGTTCCAAATTTATCGAAGATCTTCTGATTCACCATATGCTGAGTCGCTCCAGAATATAAAACAAATTTTATTTCCGCGTAATTACCGCTATTCTGCTGCAATTGAGCGTTAAATGCCTTCGATTCTGCCAAATTCTCTTTGGTACCATCTTCAGCAATTGCATACATCGATGAACCGCTTGCTCTGTTTGCGCTTTCTCTATTTGACCTCTCTTTTTTGTTTTTATTGCGAAAACATTGAGCCTTTTTGTGTCCAGATTTTTTACACATATGACATATAATTGTCTTTTTCCCAGCAAACATTGCTCCAGGCTCAATTGATTTACTCGAACCATTTTCACCAGTCCGCTTGTTGTACTCATCCATTAACCGCGTTTTAACAAATTCTAAAGTTAACTATGATTGATCCATTGTTTCCAATGCTGTCACTAGGTTATCATAACCTCATGGCATATTAATCAACAAATGTACAACCACATCAAGCTCTTCCATTGTAGCTCCCGTTGACTAACTCTCGAATTCTCTTATCAACTTGCAAAAGTAAACTTATCATATCATCCGACTCATTGTATTTCATTGTCAGCAATTGTTTTCGTAATAAAACTTGCGACGCCACACTTTTCCTTTCGAAAATCGTGCATAATGTGTCGAACATGTCCTTTGCCCGAGCTTTTTCGCGAACATACTCAAGTTGGCTATCCTGAACTGACTGTACTAATATCGAAACACATTTCTTTTCATTCAACTTAATCGTAGGATGTTTTGTCACATCTTTTTCCGCTGTAAGAATGACCTCCAACGATTCCTCGATGAATCTTCTCAACTCCATTTCATCAAGCAAAATTCCCACACGATATTTCCATTTGCTAAAATTCGTGCCATCGAGTTGTTGAATTTTTAGAATGTTATTTACAGTAACGTTCGCCATCTTTGTCTGTTGCCTTCACCACAATTGACTTCCAACCTCAATTGTATAACTTTATCCTGCACGCACTGGGCCCATAACCTCAGAGAATATGCAAGAAATTGCAGTAATTTATTCAATCAAATAATTGAAATACAAAGGATGAATCAACTAAAAAGACAGCCACTACTGAGCTCAAACTGACTCTCACTATTTCTTGATCACCAAGGTTACCTCGGTCGCCTTCATTTGTCAATTGTTATTGTTTTTTAACATACTTTATTCTATTTTATTGTTTATATTAACGTTATGTCTAACTCCATTTGGGAGTCTGATGTCGGTGTGGCACTTTGCCGAATTTTTCTGTTGTTGCTTACTTTAGATAGTTAACTCTTTCGGAACTTGGAACGGAGTCGTGCTCACGGTTTACCGGGCGGTTGACCTTTCTTTCTGCCAATAGAACCTGGATTTGAACCGCCTTTTTCTTTTCTTCCTTCACGGTTTTTGCTGGCGATGTGCCGTCCGGTTCCAATATAATTCGGAAACACTCGACCTTTTGCAGGCACACTTGCTGTTTTCCCATTTCATTATCGCTAATTCGGTTATTAAACTGTTTATAGTACGAAAACAAAAATTTAATTCAGTTGTTTCTTGGATTGGTAACCAAGGTTACCAGACAAGTAAACAAATTTTTTCATTTGTCTGAATTTGGTAACTAACTAAATTCAGACAAAAGATGGACACTAAATAAACACAAAAATATCACTACAAACACTTTTGAAAACTGAGGTGTGAGTGTGATGAGAATAATAGTCGATGTTACAAGAACACTGATCGTTTATTATATTATTACAAAGTGTGTTAGAAACGTCAAAGACTAAAAACTAAGAACTAAAAACCCTGCGTAGCATGACGCTTGCGTTAGGGCATTTATACAGAGTGTTCCAAGTATCAATGTGCAATTTCATTCCTTAACAAACACTTTTCCGTAGTTGCTACTCAAATTTGGATAAATGACGATTGTTACGACAGAAAGGTCTCTTATTGTTAGCGACTTTTGTCAATTGTTCAAAGTGCAACCAGGGAATATTGTTAATAGTATCAATTTTTCTTTGAGTTGTTCGTCCTTCTTCTGTCTGAATTTAGTTATAATAGTTACCATAATCGAAAGAGAAGAGTTGATAACGCTAATCCCAAATCTTTATCTCAACCAGCCACCCCCACTCCTGCAAAGTCTTCCAGCTCCAAAACTCAGGAACTCGGACACCCCCAAGGAGGTGATGTCGAAATTGTCTAACTACGATGCACCCCACCAGTTATGATTCTGTGTTCAAATTTATGTATATCGAATTGCATTAAAGTATTTTAATCCAAGTAGACTAAGAATTAGAAGAGACTTCTCATAGAGAAGTAACTTTTAAATTGGTTTGGGAAAAAACAGCGCTCATGATTAGCCGTCTCAGATCTCAGTTTCGGTTAATATTTTTTGACAGCTCATTGACAATTTTGGCAACTGATCTTTGTGTAATTTCGTTTTGTTTGGTGTCCAATCCTATAATGCTCTTTGGCGAATTACTGAGAGAGGTTATTTCAATTTGCCAAAATATGCGGAAAGTGGGAAGGTCCTAATTATGTGATGTGAATTTATAAGTTTAACAGAATTGAAAAATAGCAGCTAAAAAAGATGTTTAAGTGTTATTATTATCTTATCAAAGAAAATATATAAAATTTTGATATTTGTTAGGAATAGCAATGTCTAATTAACAATTCACACACTTTTGTCGATGCATATTCTTCAGACAACAAAAGTATGTTTTACTTTTGATTAATAAACATATCGCCTTCATTGCTGTTGATACCTGAATATGTACAAAATATCATTTGATTTCAAAACTGATCTTGAACAATTATTTGGTAACTTCTTACAATTTCGTCATTGAAAAGATAAAAACAACAAAAGAAATAAGTATTTACACTTCGTTAGCTGTTTGTTTCACTTTTTAGCCTTAAAGGCAGACACAAATCTAATATTTTTGTTTATATTCAAAAAGTTAATATAATTTTGTCCAGATTGATGTTTTCAATGAACTCAGAAGTCTTGATTTATCTAGTATCTATTGAATGAATTGTGGATTCTCATTAACAAAGCCTCTAACAATGAAATTTAAAATGTTTTTAAAATCTACTTTATTTCCTAACGTTCGTAAAAAATCGTTTGTTATACCTACCTTAAAGGATAGAGGTAGTTTACTTGTTGTTTTCCAAAATTGTCCAAAAAAATCATTTCCAAAATAATTATGCCTTAGTTCCAAAACTTCCAATTATGCCTTAGTTCCAAAACCTTCTGCGACCAACCTTCTTATTTATAACCTCTCGACAGTTGGTGCTCTTGAAAATCATGATGTTGTTTATACAGACATTTAAAAGGCATTTGATAGAATCTGCCATGATTTATTGTTTGCTACACTAAATGGGCTGGATTTGTCAAGTAATTTTTCCACTGTAAATAATCATAACGATTGCAATGTAAAGTGATTAGCTTTTATAAAAAATTAATCAACACCATATTCGCAAGTTATACTTTAGATAAAAGATTTTAATGTAATGTGTTTGAAATTTAAAAATGAGTAATAGATTGGGCGGTAGTTTTTCTAGAAAAGTTGGTTCGGCTCAAGCTAAAATGAATTTGGGTAAATGTAAAAGAAAAGCTGGATCATATCTTGGTGCTTTTGCCCACACATGGCTTTTTACACAAATACTGCTGTAGGATCCCAGGTTCTGTGATGTTTTGTCGTATAAAATAACCTCTTTCCATAATCGGTATCGCGGATTATATGTACAGCAATTAAGCAGAACGAAATACTCTCACATTAGCTGTCAAAATTGCCAGAGTTGTCATAACGTGCTGACTCCTTAGGAACTCGTTAGGAATATTTAAACAATTACAATAATGGCAACTTGATGCCATTATTGTGGAGATGTCGATTACTAGTCCTGAAAGTCATGGAAATCAAATTAGTTGCAGATCTATCGTCGACATACAAAAACTGTCTGTGATTCTGACAGATAATTAACATGTGAAAAGAAATTGTTTTTGTTAGCTTTGTTAACTTTATATTTCCATTAGAATAGATTGCTGCTAAGAGAAGTTCCAACTATTATAATTTAATTTGAATATGTGATACGAGGGATGAAATTGACGTGAGGGATGAAATTGAAAACAGGATAACTAGATGTGATACACATAAATAAAATTTTAATTAAGTAGTAATTACAAAACTAAACGAACATTTGGGAGTGGGTGTGGGATTGAGTGACATTTTGCGAACTTTCAAGTTTCAATAGCAACGAAGGAATTTTGTTTATCAAATAAAAGAAAATAACATTTATGTTGCTAAGATTACGTTTCCTTGTGACATGTGCCAGACGTTACAATATAAACAAAACATGTACAATTAAACCTTATTCGAAATATGTAATTTAGAAAAAAGTTGTCTTCTTTCAAGTAAATTTGATTTGTTTCTTTCATAGTATTAATATTACATCAAATTGTGGTTCAGTTATATTTTTAATATATTTCTATTTGTTTTATTCGAAAGTGTCAACAAATTGACAGAGAAAAGAAATATCGAGATGATTTTTCGATTTGTTATAATAACTTTAATGACAGTGATTCATTTATTTAATGACCACGTTACAAATCACATCTGTGTGTGAAATGATATGGTCAAATGTCACGTGTTGATTACCAGGAAACTTTTGCACAAACAGTCAGGTGAGATTCAATACGATAGTTACTATCTGTGGCTGTACAAAATTATCACAAAATCAAGTAACTAGACGTAAAGACAGCATTTTTATATGGAGAACTTGAACACACCTATTTATGACTTAACAAGAAGGGTTGGATCATGACGAAAACATGGTGTGTAAATTGAACAAGTCACTATATGGGTTAAAACAATTCCCTCGCTGCTGGAATGCAAAATTCGACTCTACACCGAAAAGAGTTTTAGTAGTAGTTTTAGTATTTATACGGAACAAATTTTAAACAGATTTGAAATGACTAATGCTAATCCTAATACTGTTCCAGTCGACCCTCACATAAAGCCACAGTGGGAAGATACTACCTCACTTCTGCTGTTCATAATAACACAGCTTGTTCCGTCAAATTTTATTTGGCTACCATCGCAAATAATCTGACTTAGAGACAATAAATTTGTTGCCAGTTTAGGAACACATAATACTTCTGTAAAAAGCACCTTTTCGTTTTGACCTTCATCGTCATAATGGTCCAAACTCACTTGTACTGAACATTGCACAGATTATACTTTGTTGTCTGCGACTCTGATTTTATGTATGACAGGAGCCGTCATATTTTCAAGCATGTTCTTACGTCTTGTCATGTGTGACGATGCACCGGAAGCCACTTGCCATGGGTCATTTTGGCTGGATGTTGCCTCAAACACAACAGCATATGATGAACTACATGCTTTTTGTTGAACATTCTTGGTCCTGGATTTGCATTTGAGGACTTTTATGACCTTACTTATTACAAGTGTGGCACCCTTACTTACTTTGCTTCTTGTGGTTGTTATTGTTGACTGAGAATACTGTTGAGTCACTTTCAGGTTGTTTAACATTTTGTGATATGTTGATTTCACAGAAATTGAAGTTATCTTCATGCCGGAGCTTTCAATAGCAATAATCTTTGGTTGATAGGAGGACTCTGGTAGACCGGAGAGTAGCAATGTAACTAGCCATTCATCGTCAACTGCGAAACCAATGTTTCTGAGCTTGCGAGCAGTACACATAATTTTGCTCACATATTTCTCTACGTTTTGACATACAGTAAGTGAAGTATTATAGAGATCACGCAGCAGCCCATCACAGCGTGTCAACAAAGAGTCATCAAATACCTATGAAAACGTATCCCATACTTCTTTTGCAGTACTACTCTCTTGCATGTGCACGTAATTTATTTAGTCAACTAGTAAATTTATCTTAGTTTTTGCCTTTGTGTCTCGTTTTGTGTCCACAATGACACATGTGGTGGGGTCTATGCAGTTAATTATCTCGGCCGGTTAACTTTTCAATTAATGCCAATTGATTGTTTGCTGACAATTTAAGAACCCTTATTCCAGATGTTACGAGAAAACACTTTTCAATTGTCGTATTGACGTTTTAGGTTAACTTCATTACTTTTCTCAGTAAGTAAGCCATTCTGGGCTTCCCTGGGCTTTTCTGGCTCCATAACCTGTTAATTTTTCTTAAAAGAATTTATTATTTCAGAAGAAAAACTTATATTTAAGAATTTTGTGTTAAAATTACAACTTAACTGTCTACAGGCACACAATTCAAATTACAATTTTAACAGTTTATGTGTAGTTTCAGTACACTTCTACAGGTCATCACAACAGTTACAATTGGATTCCCAAGAGGAAATGAAACATTATTTGTTTTAAGATGTGTTATAATTTTTCATTCTTTATAATAGCCTAAGCTACATTGCGCTGTAAATTAAGAAGAATGCTTCAGGTAAACTACTTTTGGTTAACAAGACAGCATTAAATTAACTGAGGAATGCATATTATCGGATTTTGTAAGCTGGGTCAGCTCGTTGATTAATATTTATGTGATCCCATTTTCCGCACATTTTGGCAGACTGAAATATCCTCTTTCTGTAATTCGCCAAAGAGCATTATAGGATCGGACACCAATCAAAACAAAATTACACAAAGATCAGTTGTCAAGATTGTCAGTGAGTTGTCAAAAAATACGAGCCGAAACTGAGACTGAGACGTCTAGCCATTAGCGCTACCAAATAATTCCATTCAATTAGAAACGTTAAATAATTACTTTAATAACAAGGAGTTTATTTTCTATGAGAAGGCTCTTCTAATTCTCAGGGCACTTGGTCTAAAATACTTAAATACAATTCAATATACATAAATTTCAACACTGAACCATAAATGGTGGGGTGCGTCGTAGTTACACAATTTCGACATCACCTCCTTGGGGGTGACCGAGTTCTAAGAAGTTTTCTGAGTTTTGGAGCTGGGAGACTTTGCAGGAGTAGGGGTGGCTAGTTGGGACAAAGATTTGGGATTAGCGTTAGGAGTAGGGGTAACATCAGAGTTTACTGATAGTATCCCTAGTTTAGACGACAAAGCTGTGTAAGCACTCTTTCACTCTCTGTATCTCACCTTCTAGTTCCAAAATTTTATTCCTAAGAAAATCGGGTACCTCTGGAAACGTCAGCAGACTTTTGGGGTTTATTAAGTTTTTCACTTAGCTTTTCTTTTTTCCGGACCCTACACATAGTTTATTGGTTTAGTAACTGAGGTTACAAGCCAAATTAACAACTCTTCTCTTTCTATTATGGTAACTATTATAACTAAATTCAGACAAAAGAAGGACGAACAACTCAAAAAAAAATTGTAATTTTCAACAATATTCCCTGGTTGCTACCCACACTTTGAACAATTGACAAAAGTCGCTAACAATAAGAAACTTTTCTGTTGTTATCAATGGCAGAGGTAACGATCGTCATTTAACCAAGTTTCGGTAGCAACTACGGAAAAGTGTTGGTAGTGATATTTTCGTTTTTATTTAGTGACCCTATTAAAGTTCCTATTAAAAGACAAGAGCCGAGAAATAAGAAAAGGAAAAGGAGGCCCAAATCCAGGTTCTATTGGCAGAAAGGAAAGCGGTACCACATCCAACGACACAGCTAGTTATTGTAAAGCCTCAGTTTTGATCGGTTACCTTAGAGTACATTAGAGTACCAATTAATTCTCTGTATCGTGTGGGGTCTTTGAATGGTTTTAAATCTCTGTTAAATTTTGAGTGGCAGTCATACAGTGTTTTAATTGGATTGCAATCTACCATTCTGAATTTCTCTGAAATATATTTTTTTTGTTTAAGTATTACTCCTTTCTTACTTTGGTTAATTTCTATTCTAAAGAAAAACCTAGCAATCTTTGATCTTCAATTTCTCAGCTAATTCCCTCTTAGTTTCATTACCAGTTTGATTTTCGACAGTTCTTTTGTACTCCTTAAATTTTTCAAAAACTTCTCTCTTTGACTTAAGGAAAAAACCTGGCACCACCTATTATATTCGTCTATTAATGTAAGAAGATATCTTGATCCACCGCTGAATCTGACTCGCATTGGTCCGCAGATATCTGAATGAACAATATTCAGTAACTGCTTACTTCTTCCTTCTCTATCAGTAAAGGGTTTCCTTGCTTGCTTACCACGTTGACATTGTCACACCACATGGGTAATTTATCATTATCCAATTTATTACCGTGTACCAGTCGCTTTCTGTACAAATCCTGTACGCCTTTATAATGTAGGTACTCTTGTTGTCTATGCCACAGGACCATTTTGTTTGAATTTCTATGCATTATTCACTTGTAGACATTTGAATTTCGTTGTATATAAACATATTACAATACTTTTCATAAAATCAAGTAGCCCAAAAAGTTTTCTTTATTTGTTTACAACAAAACTAATCAGTTCAGACTTTTATTTCATAAGAAACACATCTTTCTGAAGTTGCTCCTACGCTTCAATTCAAAATTAATAGTTAAATATTCTCTCTTTATTAATGAGGTTCTTCCTCATTGAGAATTGTAATTAGCAGAAATACTTATGTACAGTAGTGCTAGAAATGAAACCGATCTTACCAAACTGTTATTTTTAGGGAATAGTTTTGGCTAAATTCATTATTTATATTTACAGGAATTCCCAACTAAACTCAGAATAAGGCTCCATAAAATAACACATTGATTTGTTTTCAGAATAAATTATGATTATTTTTTTATTGGAGCAAAGAGGGGGAAATCTACCGACTAAAAACCCCTCTCCGGGCAATGATCCGAAGATCATGACCTAAGAGTAGTTAACCATAAAGGTTTAGGAAAATAGAAGGGAAAACTAAAGAGGTACGTAACAATCGCTACATAGTAAAGAAAAGATGTTCAAAAGAGACGCAGAGGTCTAGACAGCCAAGAGACAAGGTCTCTTGTATCTGTCGGATTCACAGGGTTGGATATCATGCAAGCATGCAATCTCCGGATTAGAGTGTTGAAAGATAGATCTCCGGAGGTTGAGGGCATGCTATTTTCTCTGAGGCTATGAAATATGAAAAAATATGCAAGAAATCCGAAAAAAGGTCAAGAAAAAGTCACAATAAAGGAGAAAACAGCAATACCAAGAAACCGTCTTCAAAAGTTCTATCAAAAAGGCTGAGGACAGGAATGTTCCCATTGGAGTTCCACATATCTGTCTGTGTATAAAGAAGGTACTTTCAATTTATGAAAAGTTTTCCATAGTATGGGCATACGTTTCAACTCAAATAACATCTGAGAATTAAGCATGTTTATAGTAATTATAATATTAGAATTGTGCCGTAATAGTTTTTGCTTATATTTTAATCTGTAATTTATGACGGAAAATGTGATTCATAAATAATTATATTGTGTATATCTGTATATTTTTCCACTGAATAATTGTATGTTGAAAAAATCGGCAATGTGTCGAAACCATTTTATAACACCAAACTAATATTAAAATATCGACATAAGTTAAACAAAGTAGTTTTATTTGTAAAGTTATGTTATATTTAAATATTTGGGAATCTCATTTATGGTCATCCACTGTAGGTTGAAATACAAGGATGAGATTGATTCGAAACAGTTCTACCATCAAAAATATTATAGCAAATTGAAAAATCATCACGATATTCCTTTGCTCTGTCAATTTGCTGAGACAGTGGATTAAAACGAATTATAAGAAAAGATATAACTGAACCACAATTGGGTGTTATATTAATACAATGTAAGAATCAAATCAAATATGCTTGAGAGAATACAACTTTTTTATAAATTACATAGTTCTGACATATGCCATAAAGAAACGTAATTTGACATGTTATTTTCTTTTTTGACAAACAATTCGTTGCTATTGATACTTGTTTGCAAAATGTCACTCAATCACACACTTATTTTTTAATTACAAATTAATTAAAATTTTATTTGTTTTCAATTCTATTCCTCACCTTATAGTAGTTTAAACTTCTCTTAGCAGCAATCTATTCTAATGGAAATATAAAATTAACAAAGTTAACAAAAACAATTTCGTTTCACATATTAATTACCTGTCGAAAATAAATGTCGACGAGAGATCTGCAACTGATTTGATTTCAGTGACTTGCAGGGCTCGTAATCTAAACCTTCAGACGGTAAGTTGCTATTTTTGTAACTGTTTAAATATTTCACCTTTTTAAATCAACAGTAAATTCACGTAGTTGATTCTTTCAGCTTGAATAAGTGAGCGACAGATTTCAACTATGCACTGAATTTTTCTCCTTCACCTTTAATTATCACCCTCAAACAACACTAATATACCAATCTTTCCATATTTGATAATTTTATGTCGTAAATTGTTTAGATTCTTCATGTCTGGATGACAAGTTCAAATAATGTTAACACAATTTATAAACCAAATCATGAAATAGTGATTTCTATTTCACAATTTTCTGGGGAAATAAAGATTTGAAATCTTTGTTGGGTTGAAATTTATAATTAATGGATTTATCTGTTGCAGTTTTGTTAAAACTTTCATCTACTTTAGTGCATATATATTTTTAGTGTTTCCATATTTTCTTGGGAGTAGGCATGTTTTGACAAAACACTGACAACATCATCGAGAACTAAAGTTGTAGTATTTTCGTTCTGCTTATTCGGTTACCATATAATCGCGATACCGATCATGGAAAGAAGTAATTATATACAATCAAACATCGCGGAGCCTGGTATCCTATTAAGCAGTATTCTTCTAATATATCTGTAATAAGGTATATCATAATTGAAATGAAAGTTTATGCTCTTATAGACATTCAAGAAGTGAGACACAATTTACTTGCTTTACCTGTATGCTCCATACTTGCTTCAAAAATATGTTAAAATCGTGGTAGTAACTCTCCATATGCGTTGGGATGTAGATGGAGTTCTTAGATACTTTATTTAAATTTGCATTCTGTAAAAAGAAATAATTTTTGAGGGTATTGCAAAAATTATCTTCAAAAATTGATTGAATAAATCATATTGTAGAAGAGAATGAAAAACACAGTGACCAAAGATTTTTTTGAAAGAAGAAAAATAACGGAGCGATTTTTAATTAGGGATGTCTCAATTTGATTATACGGCGTTGTAGTGCGTTGATTCAGTCAACCAAAGGGGCGGTATATATAACACGATATTTTACACTAAATACTCTCTGTACTCTGTAATATTGTATAACTTTGGTTAACTTTTGATATATATACAAATCGGGATTCTTTTTTACAGTTTCTAAGACATTTTGGTGTTTTGTTAATATATCTTATCTCCTAACTTTATTTAAGTGAACTTTAAATATAATTGGTAATATTTTGATACAGCAAAATTAAAGCCCACGGGAAATTTTCATGTGGCTTGATTTCCGACAGTTTCATGATTAATTAACACTATTTGAAATCAGGGCTCTAAAATAGATATATTTCGTTATTAATGTAATTGTTACAATATTCCGCCTTGATTAACTGCAATAAATTATGTATCTAAGGGAATCCAAATTTAAAAAACAATAGAACACTTGTTGTAACCTAGCAACTGTTATTTACAACTGTTCCCAAAACTTAATTTAAAATATTAACAATTTCATCATTCAAGAGATGCTGTGAAACTTTAGAACAGTAGGTGTCTCACCATTCAAAAAATCAACAACTACATACACGCCATTAATTTATTTCAGATGTAATTCATAAGGAATAACACATAATGTCTAAGGAAAGTCAAATTTGATGATTAACATCAGTGAATCAAATTTAAATGGAAAATGTGTGTGGTTTAAATTAATGGTTAAGACTTGAATAATACTATATGGAATAAATAATGAAATTATTTATTAACAATTTCTTAAAACGAGAGAATAAGTTTTTGAGAACTCTGATTCTGTACGTGTGTTTTGACAACTAACTGTCAACTGATGTTGGAGTCATTTCATTTTGCTTGTTGGACGATTTTATAATGGCCTTACCAAGTACACAAAGTTGTTCTTCTAAATTGTCGAGATATTCTGAACACAGGATCCTATAATAATAATCGAGGAGCTATTTTCCTGTCACAGTTAACTGTGTAGCATTCTGCTGATATAATTTAATTTACAATGCGAAAAAATATCTTATTCTTGAAAATAAAGCTTACGCTATAACAGAGTCAAGAATTGAGACGCAATTTACTTGGAAAATCATTTATTTAGAATACCGATCAGACATGTAGTAGATGTTAAGATTCTGCATATAGCATATAGATAAACCAAGTAAATTGTGTGTCACCTCTTGAATGTTTATCTTTCTTTTCAGTTATGTTATACCTTATTGCACGGTAAAGTAGTTTTTCTAGAAAAATACTACTTAATATGATCCCAGGTTCCTATAATCGCGATTATAAGATTAGCAACTAAGCAGAATGAAAATACCCCAACATGCCCAAGTTGTCTAATTTATCAGCAAGTTGTCAAAACGTGCGTGGTGGTTACTAGCTCTCAAGAAAACGTTGAGACACTTAAAATATATATGCACTGAAGTAGATGAAAATTTCATCAAAATTACAAATGATAGAGCTAGATTGCAAATTTTTACACAGAAAATTGTCATTTGAATTTGTTTATAAATTGTGTTGTCATTATTTGAACTTGTCATCTAGACATGAGAAATCTGAATAAATTTTGACATAAAATTAGCAAAATTAGAAAGATTGGTATCTTAGTGTTGTTTGAGGGTGATAATCCAACCAAACGTGAAAGAGAGAAATTCAGTACCTAGTTGAAATTTGCCGGTCACTACTTCTTGCTTAAAAAATCAACTACGTGAATTATTTTTTGATTTAAAAAGGTGACATGTTTAAACAGTTACAATAATAGCAACCTACTGTCCGAAGGTTCCGATTACGAGTCACTGAAATCAAATCAGTTGTAGATGTCTCGACGACATTTATTTTCCGTCAAAAGAATACTGCCTGTGAATCTGACAGATAATTAACATGTGAATAGAAATTGTTTTCATTAACTTTATACTTAAATGCAGAAATATATTTTGCTACTAAGAGAGGTGGGGGATGAAATTGAAAACAAGTAACTTGCCTGATGTATATACACATAAATAAAATTTTAATTAATTAGTACAAAATTAAACGAACATTTTGGAGTGAGTGTTGTATTGAGTGACATTTTGCAATCTTTCCTGTTTCAGTTGCAACGAAGGGAGATATGTTAATCAAATAAGAGAAAATAACATTTATGTTACTAAGGTTACGTCACCTAATGATGTATGTCAGCCTGTCCAATTATAGGCATGAGTTATGGTTAATTCAATTAAACCTAATTCGAAATATGTGGTTTGGAAACACGTTGTCTTCTTTCAAGTAAATTTGATTTGATCTTATATTGTATTAATATTACATCAAATTGTGGTTCAGTTATATTTTTTGTTATAATTCTGTTTGTTTGTATCCACAGTGTCAACAAATTGATAGAGCAAAGAAATGTCGAGATGAGTTATAATAACTTTAATGGTAGAACTGTTCCAAATCAATTTCATCCTTATATTTCTACTTACACAAAATGACTATAAATGGGGTTCCCAAATATTTAAATATAATATAACTTTCCAAATAAAACTACTTTGTTTACGTTTTGTGGTTAATTTAATTAATTTTAACCTCCAATTAGTTAGTGGAAAGAAGTACTTAAAAGATATATGCGATATAATTTATGAAACACATTTACTGATTACAGTACAGATTAAATTTTAAGGAAGAATTACTTCGGCACTATTCTAAAATTATAATTAGAATAAACAAGCTTAATTCTCATATGTACGATGAGTTATAACGTAGGTCCGTACTATCGAAACATGGGACTCGAGATGGCGATGTGTGGGACAAGAATTGAACTTCTATCCAATAGTATTTTTCTTACTACCTCGGCTACGCCTCGGGCAATATGGCGCGCAGGGCAGGGATCCCAAACTTTTTTCCCGTGTAGTGTATACTATTTTTCTTACTACCTCGGTCGAAAGTACGTATTTTGCTCCCCGGTTCCACTACAGAAAAATACTATTTCTTATCGTGGAACCGGGGAGCAAAATACGTACTTTCGACCGAGGTAGTAAGAAAAGAAAATTTCGACACGAGGCGGATTCAGGTAGAGGCGTTACTTACCAAAATCGATACCTGGGATTTCGTTAATGGTGAAGTATCAAAGCCAGTTATATGTCAGGGTGACACAAAAAGTGAATCAGCGCCTAAAACGTGGATGTAAATAAGATAAAAAGGTAAATGCGGACATAATCCTGTGCATAAGCCCATCGGACCTCAAGAGTATCAAAGGAGGCGAGATTTCCAAAGACGTATGGCTTAAATTGGAGTCAATCCATGCTACAAATGGACCGGCACTATTGGAACAATTATTTTATATATTTTATATATAATATTTATTTAAGTATAAATAAAATTGGATAACGATAAATTACCCACGTGGTGTGACATATGTCAACGAGGTAAACAATCAAGGACATCCTTTACTGACAGAGAAGTAAGAAGTAAGCAGTTACTGAATATTGTTCATTCAGACATCTGCGGACCAATGCGACTCAGAACCAGTGGTGGATCAAGGTATCTTCTAACATTTAGGTGTATTTTCTCATGTCAAATGGAGAATTTCTTGAAAAATTTAAGGAGTACAAAAGAACTGTCGAAAAACAACCTGGTAATGAAATTAAGAGAGAATTAGCTGAGAAATTGAAGATCAAAGAATGCTAAGTTTTTTTTGGAATAGAAATTAACCAAAGCAAGAAAGGAGTAACACTTAAACAAAAAAAATATGTTTTAGAGAAATTCAGAATGGTAGATTGCAATCCAGTTAAAACACCCTATGACTGCCACTCAAAAGTTAACAGAGATTTAAAAATGTTCAAAGTCCCCACACGATACAGAGAATTAATTGGTAGTCTAATGTACTCTAATGCAGCCGATAAAAACTGGGGCTTTACAATAATTAGCTGTGTCTTTCTGACAATCGAACCTGGATTTGAGCCGCTTTTTCAGTTTCTTATTTCACGGTTTTTGTCTCTTTATAGGAACTTCTTCTGAAATGGAACTGGCGAAGTGCCGTGTGGTCCCAATAGGACTCTGAAGCACTCGAACTTCTTGCAGGCACGCTTGCTGTTTTCGCATTTCATGACCGCTAATTCAGTTATTAAATTATTCATAGTACGAAAACCAAAACACAATTCAGTTGTTTCATGGATTGGTAACCATGATTATGCGATTATTGCTTTCGCATAATGTCTTGATTGGCATTGTCAGCACCAATACATTCCGCTGACTTGCCAAGACTCAGCGGTATATCTGGGTCACGCTTTACTGGTGTCAATAAACTATTGTAATGTTTTGTAATATCAGACTATAAATAAAAGCGTGACGAAGATCAAGTAACAGGACAGAAGTGTGTGAACTACAACAGAGGTCACGAGTCGCCCGGTGGATACCAGTGAACCCCAAGATGGTCCCTTACTTATTACTGTAAGTTAGACAATTTGTAATGTGTTTTTTCTATATAAGCTATGAATAAAATTGTATTTATTCTGTACTGGTGTTTATCTGAGCTACTCCCCAACCCCCAATAAGTCACGGGTGTGACAATATATTATAAATAATTATGTTATATATAGCTGTAAATCTTTCTACTGAATAATTGGAGGTTGAAAAAATCGACAATGTGTCGAAACCATTTTATAACACCAAACTAAATTATCGACTTAAGTTAAACTAAGTAATTTTATTTGTAAAGTTAAGTTATATTTAATTATTTGTGAATCTCATTTATAGTCTTCCAATGTAGGTTGAAATATAAGGATGAGATTGATTCGAAACAGTTCTACCATCAACAATATTATAACAAATCGAAAAATCATCACGATATTTCTTTGCTCTGTCAATTTGCTGACACCGTGGATAAAAAGGAATCGAATTATAAGAAAAGATATAACTGAACCACAATTTGGTGAAATACAATATAAGAATCAAATCAAGTTTTGCTTGGGAGAAGACAACTTTGTTCTATATTACATACTTGTGACATATGTCATAAGGAAACGTAATCTTAGCAACATAAATGTTATTTTATTTTTTGACAAACAATTGGTTGCTATTGAAACTTGAAATAAATGTCGACGAGAGATCTGCAACTGATTTGATTTCAGTGACCTTCAGGGCACGTAATCTAAACCTTCAGACAGTAAGTTGCTATTTTTGTAACTGTTTAAATATTTCACCTTTTTAAATCAACAGTAAATTCACGTAGGTGATTCTCTCAGCTTGAATAACTGAGCGACAGATTTCAACTATACACTGAATTTTTCTTTTTCAACATTGGTTATCACCCTCAAATAATATACTAATCTTTCCATATTTGATAATTTTATATCGCAAATTATTTAGATTCCTCATGCCTGGATGACAAATTCAAATAATATCAACACAACTTATAAACCAAATCATAAAATAGTAATTTCTATTTTACAATTTTCTGCGTAAATATTGATTTGCAATCTTTGTTCGGTTGAAACTTATAATTAATGGCTTTATCATTTGCAGTTCTGCTAAAATTTTCATCTACTTTGGTGCATATATATTTTTGGTGTCTCCATATTTTCTTGACAGTATGCCTGTTTTGACAACACACTGACAACATCGAGAACTAAAGATGGAGTATTTTCGTTCTGCTTATTCGCGATTCTGATCATAGAATGAAGGTATTTTGTACAAACATCGCGGACCCTTGTATCCTATTAAGCACTATTCTTCAAAAATATCTGCAATAATAATAATAATAATATCATAATTGAAAAGAAAGTTTATGCTCCTATAGACATTCAAGTAGTGAGACACAATTTACTTGCTTTACCTATATGCTCCATACTTGCTTTAAAAATATGTTAAAATCGTGGTAGTAACTCTCCATATGCGATGGGATGTACATGGAGTTCTTAGGATGCTTTATTTGAATTTGCCATCTGTAAAAAGAAATAATTTTTGAGGGTATTGCAAATATTATCTTCATAAATTGATTGAATAAATCATATTGTAGAAGAGATTGAAAAACACAGTGACCAAAGGTTTTTTTGAAAGAAGGAAAATAATGGAGCGATTTTTAATTAGGTATGACTCAATTTGATTATACGGCGTTGTAGTACACTGATTCAGTCAACCAAAGGGGCGGTATAAATAACAGGATATTGTACACTAAATACTCTCTGTACTATGTAATATTGTATAACTTTGATTAACTTTTGATATATATACAAATCGGAATTCTTTTTTACAGTTTCTAAGACATCTTGGTGTTTTGATAATATATCATATGCCTAACTTTACTTAAATGAATTTTAATATGATTGGTAATATTTTGATTCAGCAAAATTAAAGCCCACGGGAATTTTTCATGTGACTTGATTTTCGAGAATTTCATGACGAATTAACACTATTTGAAATCAGAGCTCTAAAATAGATATATTTCGTTATTAATGTAATTGTCACAATATTCCGCCTTGATTAACTGCAATAAATTATGTATCCAAGGGAATCCAAATTTAAAAAACAATACAACACTTATTGTAAATTAGCAACTGTTATTTACAATTGTTCCTACAACTTAATTTGAAATATCATCAATTTCAACATTCAAGAGATGCTGTGAAACTTGAGAACACTAGGTATCTCATCATTCAAAAACTCAACAACTACATACACACCATCAATTTATTTCAGATGTAATTCATAACACATAATTTCTTAAAAGAGTCAAATTTGATGATTAACATCAATGGGTTGAATTTAAATGGAAAATGTGTAGGGTTTAACATAATGGTTAAGGCTTGAGTAATACCATATGGAATAAATAATGAAATTATTTACTAACAATTTCTTAAAACAGGAGAATAAGTTTTTGAGAACTCTGGACCTGTACGTTTGTTTTGACAACTGACTGACAACTGATATTTCAGTTATTTCATTTTGCTTGTTGGTCGATTTTATATTGGCGATACCAAATATAGAAAGATGATATTCTAAATTGTCGAGAGATTCTGAACACATGATTCTATAATAATAATGACGGAGCTATCCTTCTGTGACAGTTAACAGTGAAACATTCTTCTGAAACAATTTAATTTACAATGCGAAAAAACATCTTATTATTGAAAATAAAGCTTACGCTATAACAGAGTCAAGAATTGAGACACAATTTTCTTAGAAAAGCATTTATTTGGAATACCGATCAGACATGTGTTAGATGATGATATTCTTCCAGGTAAATAGAAAGGAAGAATGTATGAATATTGAATGTGTTTCTTTTGTTTGATAAACAAACTGCCTTCGTTGCTATTGAATCCAGATTATGTACAAAACTATTTTTTGGTAAATTTACCTTCTAAACTAGTTCATTAAGTTATTGCGAAGAGCACAAAGAACTTGAGCAACTTTTATTTATCTTCTAAAGGGATCTTATCCCATCAAATAACATTAGCAAAGTTCAATTTATATTGTGCATCACAATCTTCAAATTTTGATTCACCACCACGATGTGAACTTTATTTTAAAACAAATATGGTGCAAGTAGGTAAAGTAAATTGTGTTTCACCTCTTGAATGCTTATAAAGATTTTTTAAAATTTAAATTTTAAATACTACTTAATAGGATCCCAGGTTCCTATAATCGCGATTATAAATCAGCAACTAAGGCCAAGTTGTCCAATTTGTCAGCTCTCAAGAAGGAGACACTTAAAATATATATGCACAAACGTAGATGAAAATTTCAACAAAATTACAAATGATAGAGCTATTAATTATAAATTTCATCTGAACAAAGATTGCAAATCAGCAAATTGTAAAGTAGAAATCACTTTTTCATGATTTTGTTAATAAAATGTGTTGACATTATTTGAAGTTGTCATCTAGAGATGAGGAATCTAATTAAATTTTGACATAAAATTAGCAAATTTGGATAGATTGGTATCTTTGTGTTATTTGAGGGTAATAATCCAACCAAACGTGACAGAAAAAATTCAGTACTTAGTTGAAATTTGCCGCTCACTAATTCTTGCTTAAAGAATCAACTACGTGAATTATCTTTTGATTTAAAAAGGTGAAATATTTAAACATTTACAACAATACCAACCTACTGTCTGAAGGTTTCGATTACGAGTCACTGAAATCAAATCAGTTGCAGATCTCTCGTCGACATTTATTTTGGATCAAAGAAATACTGTCTGTGATTCAGCAGATAATTAACATGTGAATAGAAATTGTTTTTGTTAACATTGTTAACTTTATACTTAAATGCCGATATATATTTTGATGCTAAAAGAGGTGAGGGATGTCGTCTTTCAAGTAAATTTTATTTGATCTTGCATTGTATTAATATTACATCAAGTTGTGGTTCAGTTATATTTTTTGGTATAATTCTATTCGTTTGAATCCACAGTGTCAACAAATTGACAGAGCTAAGAAATATCGAGATGAGATGAGTTATACTAAATGGTAGAACTGTTCCGAATCAAATTCATCCTTATATTTCAACCCACACTAAATGACTATAAATGTGATTCCCAAATATTTATATATAATATAATTTTCCAAATAAAACTACTTTGTGTACCTTTAAGTTATGTGGTTAATTTAATATAAGTTTGGTTGTTAATAAATGGTTTCGACCTATTGTCGATTTTTTTAACCTTCAACTATTCAGTGGAGGTACTTAAAAGTTATATGCAACATATTTTTTTAGGAAACACATTTAGTGATTACAGTACAGATTAAAATTTAAGGAAAAATTACTTCGGCACTAATCTAAAATTATAATTGCTATAAACAAGCTTCATTCTCAGATGATAGATGAGTTGAAACCTAGATCCACACTATGGAAACATTTCCATAAATTGAAAGTACTTGCTATATACAGAGATAGATATGTGGAACTCCAAGGGAAACATTCCAGTCCTCAGCCTTTTTGGTAGAACTTTTGAATACGGTTTCTTGGTATTGATGTTTTCTTCTTTATTGTGATTTTTTCTTGTACTATTTTCGGATTTCTTAGATTTTTATTCATATTTCATAGCCTCAGAGAAAATATTTGCCGATGTCGTCAGGTTTTGTCGTGGCTCATTTCATCTTCATTTATATGATGGTAATCAGCCTTTCCATGTGAACGTAACTCCTCGTGCCCAACGAATCGTCGAAATACTTTAAAAAAGATATATAAAATTAATATTAAAGATTAATTTTATTATATATACCAATTTTATTTGTTTTTCATTTAATTTAAATAATTTAATTGTGTGTTTTAACATAAAATATGTCATTAATTATAAAAATCTTGAATACAGATGAAAATTATACTTACATTTAAATCCAATTCTTGGGCCACTAGAATCTTTACACCATTTGCTTTTTGCATCGTACTCTAAGATTTCAATCTTAATTTATTCTGAAAACAAATTAATTAAAGTACTTATTCTTTGTTTAGTTGGGATTCCTGTAAGTAAATTAATGAATTTAGACAAAAATATTCCCTAAAAATAACAGTTTGATACGATCTGTTTCATTTCTAGTATTACTATACACAAGTATTTCTTCCGATTATCATTTCCAATGAGGCAGGGACTCATTAATAAAAGCGAGAATATTTAACTAATAATTTTGAATTGAAGCGTAGAAGCAACTTCAGAGAGATGTGGTTCGTATGAAATAAAAGTTTGAACTGATTAAAGTTTGTTGGTAAACAAGTAAAGAAAACTTTTTGGTCTACCTGATTTAATGAACAAAATTGAAATTAGTTTATGGCAACGAAATTCAAATATCTACAAATGAATAACGAATTAATAAATAAAACATTGAAATTTGTTTATGGGAATGGAATTCAAATGTCTACAAATGAATAACGAATAGTTAATTTTATAAGCTCTTTAGAGAACAACTTAGGAAACTTAGTTTTTAATTTTTTTACATGTAGATAAAGTAGGAACATATTGTATAAAATTTCATAAGACACAATCAACCAATGATAATTGATAGTTTAAAGTGTAAACCTCAGTACTCATGCAAACACTATACTTACTCATCATTGGTCCAATTCACTCGAGGCAAGTTATGTTAGAATATCTAGACATCGTGTATAACGGTTGTGATGACAACGGAGAATAAAAACAACAGAAGAGCGTAGTTATTGAAACAGAGTTAAGTTGTAAGAGCAGAGTTAGTTGTATACAGCCCACCAATGTTGTAAGATAGTCAATAAGCGTTTTACTGAGTACCTTGCATTATCATTCCACGTCGCCTTGTAAGCAGGCATGTTCTAACTATTAACTTTTGTATTTTGACCTTAATGGAAACAAATACTTCCAGTGCTTCCGTGTCCTTTCGGTGAGCACAGGGGTGCGTCGTCAGGATTTCGAGAACACCTCCATAGGCGTATCCCACATTGTGGAAGACTTCTGCGTTTTGGAGGTGTGGGGTGGCTAGTCGGAAGGAAGGCTTGGTGTTAGGGTTAGAAGTAGGAGTATATATGTATATATACATAAAGCATACACCACCTTCAAACGTTCGCACAAATTTTGTACTGCTGAGTTGATATCACTATCTGAAACATATGTTTCCGCTATGTTAGGACCATAGTTAGAATCTCCTGAAAATTTGATCCTTTTTTTTACAGATTCCCTATCATAAGGATTTTTGCGCTTCCGCTCTTTTTCATTACCCTGAGCACTTATAAATTTTTTTAGATTTTTACCTGGACTTTCATTAAAATATGATTTCCAAGGTTTTGTATGCCAATCTGAACCATAATTGTAAGAGAGGACGCTTAAATGAGCTCGTATTTGAAATGACTTTCTTTGAATCAAGTTCAATCTCTTTCCCATATTGAAACGAGCCATTATATTCATAAAAAATTCTGCTTTATTGTTGGTTTCTTTATCAAGAAGTAAATCTGCCTTCACTAATAATTGCTCAATAGCACCAAAAAGATGGTGATGCAGGCCAGAAGATATAAGTTGAGTTGTTCGATCATTAGAAACGTCTCCAGTATTGGTGCACAAATACTGTTTGCAAGCACTGTGATTACCATAAACGTGATATATTGAATTTCTAATATCGGCTCTTAGATTTTCTGGATCCTGCGTATTTGCGTAAATTGCAGATTGAACTGATTTATTTAGTTCATTAATAGTATCGCTTTTTAACATCTTTCTGGCATCAACAGGGACCCCTTGAGTATCTTTTTTAATTTTGTAAAGGTTTTTACTGAAATTTTTTAATACATGGTTCATGCATTCAATTTTAACAACCTAAAAAGTATTGTGTAAATATTTGTAAAACTTATCTAACTATTATTTTATATTACAAGTTTACCTCGTCTCCATATGGTACCTTTTCTTTAATATTTTTAAAAACTGAGGAATCACCATCTTCAATAAATTTTAAGTATTTCAACCCATGCATTTCTATGCTGTTATTAAATTCCTCTACTATTATATCCTGTTCCATTGAAGATGATGAACCGGACCAATTTTTAAAACAAATATGTGTTTTAGCAGCTTCATTATTGTTTTCGGCTCTAGCGCAAATACAACAGTATTTATTCCTTACACCTACGAATAATACTTTTCCTGTTGTTTTCCCTATTATAACAGCCTACAAATTATAACATAAAATGTTATTTGTTACATATCCGAATATATTATAAACTTACAGCTCCAGAATTTGCATTATACGTATGTCCATAGCTTCGTTTAGACCATCCTCCATCTAAATATCCATCAGTTATATATGGAATGCCATGTGAATCTACATATCCTTCCTTAATTGCAGCTTCACGTTCTAATTTTCCAGCTTCTTCCAAAGCAAGCCATAATGATTCTTTCCATACCTATAATATTTCATGTATAAAAACAATAAAAATTTCAGTAATGGTACTATAACACACCTGATCCAATTCATTTTGAATTTTATAATACAAATTTTTAGATAAACATGGAATATCCATTACTTTCAATAATTCCATTAAATGTGCGTAGGTGCTTCCTACTGAAAATGTTCCCCATACAGCTGCTCTATTAATTTTGGACCTTGTTTTCGGATTTTCTGTTGAAACTGATACTTCTTTGTCACAAATGTTGCATTTTAAAATAAATGTGCTTCTTAACCCACATCGCACTTCTTTTAGATAAACTAATTGTCCACCAGTGCACCTCTTGTTGTGTTGTACTTGAATTTTAGTTGTTATATTTAGGAAGTATCTGATATCTACAATTCGATAACCTGTCAATGAATTGATTTCAGGAACAACTTCTATATCCAAAGGAAAATTTTCAATTCTAAAATAATACTAATTAAGTCGTCGCCGTCAGATATGGTTTCCAAAAAAGATGAATTTTGCCAATTTGAATAAAAACGTACCGTTCATATTCTTCATTTATTTCTGAAAACGTTTTTCTTTCACTTTTGAATGGGGTTAAATTAGACTTAGTTCTAACAGAACGTAACGGGGTTGTTGTACCACATGGACTAAGAGCTTCTTCGTTTGGACGTGAATTGAAAATATTATCTAGTATCTCATTTAAAATATATCGGGAACATTGGATAGATTCTTTATAATTCTCAACTCGTTCTAAAAGTTTATCCACAATATATGATCCTATTTTCTCTACTCCCCTTTTTCTTTGTACATTTACTTGTCCAAGAAGCAAATCTACGCGTTTTCGGCATTTTCTAGAATTAATATTGCTTTTATTTTATTATTGTATACTATTATATATAAATACATTATAATATACAGTGGTTCATGCTTCTTTGATTTTAAATTACATAATTATGTGTCACTTGATATTCCAATTTTATAAAGTTAATTTAATTACATAAACTCGACCTTGGGGTGGTAATGCCATTCTGCAGCCGACTATATACTATATATGTAATAAAAATTTAAAACTACGATATTTATATTAAATTCACTAAATTCGATTTGAAATAAACATAATACATTCTTCAAATAAATCATTCTTTATTCATTATTTCACTGGGAGAAAAACCAACAACAAACAATGAACATGGAATATAGATGCAACCCATGGAAAACCAAGGACACAAAAATATGAAATAATATCAAAATTGTGACATATACAAGTAAAAATCAATTAATTGATGACATGAATTAACAAATATATATATACTAAATAATAATACAGCAATATAAATCAAAAATTGAATAAAAAACTTACCTTTAAGAGTTTACAATAAATTACACTTTGGCTCACGACTAAAATAAGACTAATTTGTTTCTTTGTTTGAAACTGTGACTGTTTCTTCAACCACCAAAACTGAACTAAAATTTCTGGTTCGTTTTAAATGTATACTGAATCGCACCCCTCTCATTGACCACTTAACTCAAGTACTACCCGAACAGAAAAATTCCATCCGTTTTGTTGATGTTATCACATTTCACTTAAATTTCGACACAAAAATACACTCAGGTCACATGCACTGGTTTGTATCACTCCTCACTCTAAAGGTGCGAAAGTAATTTTCGTGGCGCCAAGAGTATGTACTAAATGCAAATTTAGAGATAAGGTCACTATCCTACACAATCAAAATCGAAACAATAAGAATCGATTAAAGACTAACTTTGAGATCATTTTTTTAAATTAATAATAGATTGTAAATCGACATCCGTATTTGTATATCGTATTTATTATATTTGTTTATATGATAAAATGTGATTGGTTTAGAACTAACTATACGACACAAACCCCATTAGTAACTGTATACATTATTATATTTTTCATATATATTATTGTATCATATATTAATTTTATATAATTTTAATTAATAAAAATATATTAAGAATTCATTACTATTATAAATTTCATAATCTATTTACAACCAATAAATTCGTTATAAATATGAGATCTCGAGTGCGGTTCTGTCCCATGCAAAAAATTGTGCACACGAACGTTTTAAAACCGAATGTTTGTTTGATTTCGTGGCGGCACCACATTACGGGCTATGTTTTGTTTTGCGTCCTTTTCTGACCGAAAATGCGATTCCTTGTCTAGTAAATGCCGCTGTTAAGTTAAACTAAGCAATTTTATTTGTAAAGTTAAGTTATATTTAATTATTTGTGAATCTCATTTATAGTCTTCCAGTGTAGGTTGAAATATAAGGATGAGATTGATTCGAAACATTTCTACCATCAACAATATTATATCAAATCGAAAAATCATCACGATATTCCTTTGCTGACACTGTGGATTAAAACGAATAGAATTATGAGAAAAGATATAACTGAACCACAATTTGGTGAAATATTAATACAATATAAGAATCAAATCAAGTTTTGCTTGGGAGAAGACAACTTTGTTCTAAATTACATACTTGTGACATGTGTCATAAGGAAACGTAATCTTAGCAACATAAATGTTATTTTATTTTTTTACAAACAATTGGTTGCTATTGAAGCTTGAATTAAATGTCGACGAGAGATCTGCAACTGATTTGATTTCAGTGACTCTCAGGGCACGTAATATAAATATTCAGACAGGAAGTTGCTATTTTTGTAACTGTTTAAATATTTCACCTTTTTAAATCAACAGTAAATTCACGTAGGTGATTCTCTCAGCTTGAATAACTGAGCGACAGATTTCAACTATGCACTTTCTTTTTCACCATTGGTTATCACCCTCAAATGATATACTAATCTTTCCATATTTGATACTTTTATATCGCACATTATTTAGATATTTCATGTCTGGATGACAAATTCAAATAATATCAACACAATTCATAAACCATATCATAAAATAGTGATTACTATTTTACAATTTTCTGCGTAAATATTGATTTGCAATCTTAGTTCGGTTGAAACTTATAATTAATGGCTTTCAGTTCTGCTAAAATTTTCATCTACTTTGGTCCATATATATTTTTGGTGTCTCCATATTTTCTTGAGAGTATGCGTGATTTGACAACACACTGACAACATCGAGAACTAAAGATGGAATATTTTTGTTCTGCTTATTCGCTGATCATTTAATCGCGATACTGATCATAGAAGATCATTTTATACTACCACACATCGCGGAGCCTTGTATCCTATCAAGCAGTATTCTTCTAAAATATCTGTAATAATGATAATAATATCATAAATGAAAAAAAAGTTTATGCTCCTATAGACATTCAAGATAAAGTAAATTGTGTTTCACCTCTTGAAAGTTTATAAAGATTTTTTAGAAAAGTACTACTTAATAGGATCCCAGGTTCCTATAATCGCGATTATAAATCAGCAACTAAGGCCAAGTTGTCCAATTTGTCAGCTCTCAAGAAAACGTGGAGACACTTAAAATATATATGCACAAACGTAGATGAAAATTTCAGCAAAATTACATATGATAGAGCTATTAATTATAAATTTCATCTGAACAAAGATTGCAAATCAGAAAATTGTAAAGTAGAAATCACTTTTTCATGATTTTGTTAATAAAATGTGTTGACATTATTTGAAGTTGTCATCTAGAGATGAGGAATCTAATTAAATTTTGACATAAAATTAGCAAATTTGGAAAGATTGATATCTTAGTGTTGTTTGAGGGTAATAATCCAACCAAACGTGATAGAAAAAATTCAGTACCTAGTTGAAATTTGCCGCTCACTAATTCTTGCTTAAAGAATCAACTACGTGAATTATCTTTTGATTTAAATAGGTGAAATATTTAAACATTTACAATAATAGCAACCTACTGTCTGAAGGTTTCGATTACGAGTCACTGAAATCAAATCAGTTGCAGATCTCTCGTTGATATTTATTTTGAATCAAAGAAATACTGTCTGTGATTCTGCATATAATTAACATGTGAATAGAAATTGTTTTTGTTAACATTGTTAACTTTATACTTAAATGCCGATATATATTTTGTTGCTAAGAGAGGTGAGGGATGAAATTGAAAGGAAGATAACTAGCCTGATGTATACATAAATAAAATTTTAATTAATTAGTAATTATAAAAATAAACGGACATTTGGGAGTGAGTATTGGATTGAGTAACGTTTTGCAGACTTTCATGTTTCAATAGAAACGAAGGAAGTTTGTTTGTAAAATAAAAGAAAATAACAATTATGTTGCTAAGATTACGTCACCTTATAGCATGTCACCCTGTCCAATTATAGGCAAGAGTTATGGTTAATTCAATTAATCCTAATTCGAAATATGTAGTTTAGAAACACGTTGTCGTCTTTCAAGTAAATTTGAATTGATCTTGCATTGTATTAATATTACATCAAGTTGTGGTTCAGTTATATTTTTTGGTATAATTCTATTCGTTTGAATCCACAGTGTCAACAAATTGACAGAGCAAAGAAATATCGAGATGAGATGAGTTATACTAAATGGTAGAACTGTTTCGAATGAAATTCATCCTTATATTTCAACCTACACTAAATGACTATAAATGTGATTCCCAAATATTCATATATAATATAACTTTTCAAATAAAAGTACTTTGTTTACCTTTAAGTTATGTGGTTAATTTAAGATAAGTTTGGTTGTTAATAAATGGATTCGACCCATTGTCGATTTTTTTAACCTTCAACTATTCAGTGGAGGTACTTAAAAGTTATATGCAACATATTTTTTTAGGAAACACATTTAGTGATTACAGTACAGATTAAAATTTAAGGAAGAATTACTTCGGCACTAATCTAAAATTATAATTGCTATAAACAAGCTTCATTCTCAGATGATAGATGAGTTGAAACCTAGATCCACACTATGGAAACATTTCCATAAAATGAAAGTACCTGCTATATACAGAGATAGATATGTGGAACTCCAACGGGAACATTCTAGACCTCAACCTTTTTGGTAGAATTTTTGGATTTTTTTTTCATATTTCATAGCCTCAGAGAAAATATTCCCGATGTCGTCAGGTTTTGTCATGGCTCATTTCATCTTCATTTATATGATGGTAATCAGCCTTTCCATGTGACCGTAACTCCTCGTGCCCAACGAATCGTCAAAATACCTTAAAAAAGATATATAAAATTATTAAAGATTAATCATATTATATATACCAATTTTATTTGTTTTTCATTTAAATTAAATAATTTAATTGTGTGTGTTTTAACATAAAATATGTCATTAGTTATAAAAATCTTGAATGCAGATGAAAATTATACTTACATTTAAATCCAATTCTTGGGCCACTAGAATCTTTACATCATTTGCCTTTTGCATCGTACTTTAAGATTTCAATCTTAATTTATTCTGAAAACAAATTAATTAGGTATTAATGTGTTGTTTTAAGGAGCGTCATATATATGAAAGTACTTATTCTTTGTTTAGTTGGGAATTCCTGTAAGTAAATTAATGAATTTAGACAAAAATATTCCCCAAAAATAACAGTTTGATACGATCTGTTTCATTTCTAGCATTACTATACACAAGTATTTCTTCCGATTATCATTTCCAATGAGGCAGGGACTCATTAATAAAAGCGAGAATATTTAACTAATAATTTTGAATTGAAGCTAGAAGCAACTTCAGAGAGATGTGGTTCGTATGAAATAAAAGTTTGAACTGATTAAAGTTTGGTGGTAAACAAGTAAAGAAAACTTTTTAGTCTACCTGATTTTATGAACAAAATTGAAATTTGTTTATGGGAACGGAATTCAAATGTCTACAAATGAATAACGAATAGTTAATGTTATAAGCTCTTTAGAGAACAACTTAGGAAACTTAGTTTTTAATTTTTTTACATGTAGATAAAGTAGGAACAAAATGTATAAAATTTCAGGAGACACAATCAACCAATGATAATTGATAGTTTAAAGTGTAAACCTCAGTACTCATGCAAACACTATACTTACTCATCATTGGTCCAATTCACTCGAGGCAGGTTATGTTAGAATATCTAGACATCGTGTATAACGGTTGTGATGACAACGGAGAATAAAAACAACAGAAGAGCACAGGGGTGCGTTGTCAGGATTTCGAGACCACCTCCATAGGAGTATCCCACTTTGTGGAAGACTTCTGCGTTTTGGAGGTGTGGGGTGGCTGGTCGGGAGGACAGATTGGTGTTAGGGTTAGAAGTAGGAGTACTTTCAGGATTTACCGATGGTATCTGTAGTTTAGCAGACAGCTTACTGCATTACTTACTTTCATTCGTTTTAATTCACCCTCTAGTTCCGAGATTTTAATCTTAACATCTAGTTTTCGGGTACCTCTTGGCTTATCTTTTTCGCGGACACTACACATGGTTTATTGGTTTAGTAACCGAGGTTGCCAGCCAAATTAAAAACTCTTCTCTTTTGTCTGAATATGGCAACTCTTATAACTAAATTCAAACAGAAGGACGAACGTTATGTCTAACTCCTTTTGGGGGTCTGATATCAGTGTAGCTCTTTGCCGAATTTTGCTGTTGTTACTTAATTTTCAGAGAATATGCAAGAAATTGCAGTAATTTATTCAATCAATTAATTGAAATACAAAGGATGAATCAACAAAAAAGACAACTACTACTGTGCTCTTGAGCTGTTTCTCTCAAACAGATTCTCACTACTTCTTGATCACCAAGGTTACCTCGGTCGCCTTCATTTGTCAATTGTTATTGTTTTTTAACATACTTTATTCTATTTTATTGTTTATATTAACGTTATGTCTAACTCCATTTGGGGGTCTGATGTCGGTGTGGCACTTTGCCGAATTTTTCTGTTGTTACTTACTTTAGATAGTTAACTCTTTCGGAACTTGGAAAGGAGTCGCGCTCAGGGTTTACCGGGCGGTTGACCTTTCTTTCTGCCAATAGAACCTGGATTTGAACCGCCTTTTTCTTTTCTTCTTTCACGGTTTTTGCTGGCGATGTGCCGTCCGGTTCCAATATAATTCGGAACCACTCGACCTTTTGCAGGCACACTTGCTGTTTTCCCATTTCATTATCACTAATTCGGTTATTAAACTGTTTATAGTACGAAAACAAAAATTTAATTCAGTTGTTTCTTGGATTGGTAACTAAGGTTACCAGACAAGTAAACAAATTTTTTCATTTGTCTGAATTTGGTAACTAACTAAATTCAGACAAAAGATGGACACTAAATAAACACAAAAATATCACTACAAACTCTTTTGAAAACTGAGGTGTGAGTGTGATGGGAATAATAGTCGATGTTACAAGATCACTGATCGTTTATTATATTATTACAAAGTGTGCTAGAAACGTCAAAGACTAAAAACTAAGAACTAAAAACCCTGCGTAGCATGACGCTTGCGTTAGGGCATCTATACAGAGGGTTCCAAGTATCAATGTGCAATTTCATACCTTAACAAACACTTTTCCGTAGTTGCTACTCAAATTTGGATAAATGACGATTGTTACCGCTGCCATTGGTAACGACAGAAAGGTCTCTTATTGTTAGCAACTTTTGTCAATTGTTCAAAGTGCAACCAGGGAATATTGTTAATAGTATCAATTTTTCTTTGAGTTGTTCGTCCTTCTTCTGTCTGAATTTAGTTATAATAGTTACCATAATCGAAAGAGAAGAGTTGATAACGCTAATCCCAAATCTTTATCCCAACCAGCCACCCCCACTCCTGCAAAGTCTTCCAGCTCCAAAACTCAGGAACTCGGACACCCCCAAGGAGGTGATGTCGAAATTGTCTAACTACGATGCACCCCACCAGTTATGATTCAGTGTTCAAATTTATGTATATCGAATTGCATTAAAGTATTTTAATCCAAGTAGACTAAGAATTAGAAGAGACGTAGAGAAGTAACTTTTAAATTGGTTTGGGAAAAAACAGCGCTCATGATTAGCCGTCCCAGATCTCAGTTTCGGTTAATATTTTTTGACAGCTCATTGACAATCTTGGCAACTGATCTTTGTGTAATTTCGTTTTGTTTTGTGTCCAATCCTATAATACTCTTTGGCGAATTACTGAGAGAGGTTATTTCAATTTGCCAAAATATGCGGAAAGTGGGAAGGTCCTAATTATGTGATGTGAATGTATAAGTTTAACATAATTGAAAAAAAGCAGCCAAAAAAGATGTTTAAGTGTTATTATTATCTTATCAAAGAAAATATATAAAATTTTGATATTTGTTAGGAATAGCAATGTCTAATTAACAATTCACACACTTTTGTCGATGCATATTCTTCAGACAACAAAAGTATGTTTTACTTTTGATTAATAAACATATCGCCTTCATTGCTGTTGAAACCTGAATATGTACAAAATATCATTTGATTTCAAAACTGATCTTGAACAATTATTTGGTAACTTCTTACAATTTCGTCATTGAAAAGATAAAAACAACAAAAGAAATAAGTATTTACACTTCGTTAGCTGTTTGTTTCACTTTTTTGCCTTCAATGCAGACACAAATCTAATATTTTTGTTTATATTCAAAAAATAATTATAATTTTGTCCAGATTGATGTTTTCAATGAACTCAGAAGTCTTGATTTATCTAGTAATAGAGGTCCTTATGATATTCCTTCTACAGTATTGAATGAATTGTGGATTCTCATTAACAAAGCCTCTAACAATGAAATTTAAAATGTTTTCAAAATCTACTTTATTTCCTAACGTACGTAAAAAATCGTTTGTTATACCTACCTTAAAGGATGGAGGTAGTTTACTTGTTGTTTTCCAAAATTGTCCAAAAAAATCATTTCCAAAATAATTATGCCTTAGTTCCAAAATATTATAAATGAGAGTCAACATGAATTTTGCAAATGTAAACCTTCTGCGACCAACCTTCTTATTTATAACCTCTCGACAGTTGGTGCTCTTGAAAATCATTTACAGGTTGATGTTGTTTATACAGACATTTAAAAGGCATTTGATAGAATCTGCCATGATTTATTGTTTGCTACACTAAATGGGCTGGATTTGTCAAGTAATTTTTCCACTGTAAATAATCATAACGATTGCAATGTAAAGTGATTAGTTTATATAAAAAATTAATCAACACCATATTCGCAAGTTATACTTTAGATAAAAGATTTTAATGTAATGTGTTTGAAATTTAAAAATGAGTAATAGATTGGGCGGTAGTTTTTCTAGAAAAGTGGGTTCGGCTCAAGCTAAAATGAATTTGGGTAAATGTAAAAGAAAAGCTGGATCATATCTTGGTGCTTTTGCCCACACATTAAAGTAGCTTTTTACACAAATACTGCTGTAGGATCCCAGGTTCTGCGATGTTTTGTCGTATAAAATAACCTCTTTCCATAATCGGTATCGCGGATTATATGTACAGCAATTAAGCAGAACGAAATACTCTCACATTAGCTGTCAAAATTGCCAGAGTTGTCAAAACGTGCGGACTCCTTAGGAACTCGTTAGGAATATTTAAACAATTACAATAATGGCAACTTGATGCCATTATTGTGGAGATGTCGATTACTAGTCCTGAAAGTCACGGAAATCAAATTAGTTGCAGATCTATCGTCGACATACAAAAACTGTCTGTGATTCTGACAGATAATTAACATGTGAAAAGAAATTGTTTTTGTTAACTTTGTTAACTTTATATTTCCATTAGAATAGATTGCTGCTAAGAGAAGTTCCAACTATTATAATTTAATTTGAATATGTGATACGAGGGATGAAATTGACGTGAGGGATGAAATTGAAAACAGGATAACTAGATGTAAATACACATAAATAAAATTTTAATTAATTAGTAATTACAAAACTAAACGAATATTTGGGAGTGGGTGTGGGATTGAGTGACATTTTGCGAACTTTCAAGTTTCAATAGCAACGAAGGAATTTTGTTTATCAAATAAAAGAAAATATTATGTTGCTAAGATTACGTTTCCTTGTGACATGTGCCAGACGTTACAATATAAACAAAATATGTCCAATTAAACCTCATTCGAAATATGTAATTTAGAAAAAAGTTGTCTTCTTTCAAGTAAATTTGATTTGTTTCTTTCATTGTATTAATATTACATCAAATTGTGGTTCAGTTATATTTTTAATATATTTCTATTTGTTTTAATCGAAAGTGTCAACAAATTGACAGAGAAAAGAAATATCGAGATGATTTTTCGATTTGTTATAATAACTTTAATGACAGTGATTCATTTATTTAATGACCACGTTACAAATCACATCTGTGTGTGAAATGATATGGTCAAATGTCACGTGTTGATTACCAGGAAACTTTTGCACAAACAGTCAGGTGAGATTCAATACGATTGTTACTATCTGTGGCTGTACAAAATAATCACAAAATCAAGTAACTAGACGTAAAGACAGCATTTTTATATGGTGAACTTGAACACACCTATTTATGACTTAACAAGAAGGGTTGGATCATGACGAAAACATGGTATGTAAATTGAACAAGTCACTATATGGGTTAAAACAATTCCCTCGCTGCTGGAATGCAAAATTCGACTCTACACCGAAAAGAGTTTTAGTAGTAGTTTTAGTATTTATACGGAACATATTTTAAACAGATTTGAAATGACTAATGCTAATCCTAATACTGTTCCAGTCGACCCTCACATAAAGCCACAGTGGGAAGATACTACCTCACTTCTGCTGTTCATAATAACACAGCTTGTTCCGTCAAATTTTATTTGGCTACCATCGCAAATAATCTGACTTAGAGACAATAGATTTGTTGCCAGTTTAGGAACACAGAATACTTTTGTAAAAAGCACCTTTTTGTTTTGACCTTCATCGTCATAATGGTCCAACCTCACTTGTACTGAACATTGCACAGATTATACTTTGTTGTCTGCGACTCTGATTTTATGTATGACAGGAGCCGTCATATTTTCAAGCATGTTCTTACGTCTTGTCATGTGTGACGATGCACCGGAAGCCACTTGCCATGGGTCATTTTGGCTGGATGTTGCCTCAAACACAACAGCATATGATGAACTACTTGCTTTTTGTTGAACATTCTTGGTCCTTACTTATTACAAGTGTAGCACCCTTACTTACTTTGTTTCTTGTGGTTGTTATTGTTGACTGAGAATACTGTTGAGTCACATTCAGGTTGTTTAACATTTTGTGATATGTTGATTTCACAGAAATTGAAGTTATCTTCATGCCGGAGCTTTCAATAGCAATAATCATTGGTTGATAGGAGGACTCTGGTAGACCGGAGAGTAGCAATGTAACTAGCCATTCATCGTCAACTGCGAAACCAATGTTTCTGAGCTTGCGAGCAGTACACATAATTTTGCTCACATATTTCTCTACGTTTTGACATACAGTAAGTGAAGTATTATAGAGATCACGCAGCAGCCCATCACAGCGTGTCAACAAAGAGTCATCAAATACTTATGAAAACGTATCCCATACTTCTTTTGCAGTACTACTCTCTTGCATGTGCACGTAATTTATTTAGTCAACTAGTAAATTTATCTTAGTTTTTGCCTTTGTGTCTCGTTTTGTGTCCACAATGACACATGTGGTGGGGTCTATGCAGTTCCACAACCACTCTTGCTGTAGGAATGTTTTTAGAGCAAATCGCCATGTTACGTAATTATCTCGGCCGGTTAACTTTTCAATTAATGCGAATTAATTGTTTGCTGACAATTTAAGAACCCTTATTCCAGATGTTACGAGAAAACACTTTTCAATTATCGTATTGACGTTTTAGGTTAACTTCAATACTTTTCTCAGTAAGTAAGCCATTCTGGGCTTCCCTGGGCTTTTCTGGCTCCATAACCTATTAAATTTTCTTAAAAGAATTCATTATTTCAGGAGAAAAACTTATATTTAAGAATTTAGTGTTAAAATTACAACTTAACTGTCTACAGGCGCACAATACAAATTACAATTTTATTAGTTTATGTGTAGTTTCAGTACACTCCTACAGGTCATCGCATCAGTTACAATTGGATTCCCAAGAGGAGATGAAACATTATTTGTTTTAAGTTGTGTTATAATTTTTAATTCTTAATAATACCGTAAGCTTCATTGCGCTCTAAATTAGATTTTTTTGAGAAGAATACTTTAGGTAAACTACTTCGGGTTAACAAGACAGCAATAAATTAACTGAGGAATGCATATTATCGGATTTTGTAAGCTGGGTCAGCTCCTTGATTAATATTTATATGATCCCATTTCCGCACATTTTGGCAGACTGAAATAACTTCTTTCTGTAATTCGCCATAGAGCATTATAGGATCGGACACCAAACAAAACAAAATTATGAGAAGGCTCTTCTAATTCTTAGTGTACTTGGTCTATAATACCTTAATACAATTCAATAGGAGGAGTAGGGGTGGCTAGTTGGGATAAAAATTTGGGATTAGCGTTAGGAGTAGGGGTACTATCAGAGTTTACCGATGGTATCCCTAGTTTAGGCGACAAAGCTGTGTAAGCACTCTTTCACTCTCTGTATTCTCACCTTCTAGTTCCAAAATTTTATTCCTAAGGAAATCGGGTACCTCTGGAAACGTCAGCAGACGTTTGGGTTTTATTGAGTTTTTCACTTAGCTTTTCTTTTTTCCGGACCCTACACATAGTTTAACAACAACTCTTCTCTTTCGATTATGGTAACTATTATAACTAAATTCAGACAAATGAAGGACGAACAACTCAAAAAAAAAATTGTAATTTTCAACAATATTCCCTGGTTGCTACCCACACTTTGAACAATTGGCATAAGTCGCTAACAATAAGAGACTTTTCTGTGGTTATCAATGGCAGAGTGTTGGTAGTGATATTTTCGTTTTTATTTAGTGACCCTATTAAAGTTCCTATTAAAAGACAAGAACCGTGAAATAAGGAAAGGAAAAGGAGGCTCAAATCCAGGTTCTATTCGCAGAAAGGAAGGCGGTACCACATCCAACGACACAGCTAATTATTGTAAAGCCCCAGTTTTGATCGGTTACATTAGAGTACATTGGAGTACCAATTAATTCTCTGTATCGTGTGGGGTCTTTGAATGGTTTTAAATCTCTGTTAAATTTTGAGTGGCAGTCATACGGTGTTTTAATTGGATTGCAATCTACCATTCTGAATTTCTCTAAAATATATTTTTTTTGTTTAAGTCTTACTCCTTTCTTACTTTGGTTAATTTTTATTCTAAAGAAAAATCTAGCAATCTTTGATCTTCAATTTCTCAGCTAATTCTCTCTTAATTTCATTACCAGTTTGTTTTTCGACAGTTTTTTGTACTCCTTAAATTTTTCAAAAGCTTCTCTCTTTGACTTATGGAAAAAAACCTGGCACCACCTATTATAATCGTCTATTAATGTAAGAAGATATCTTGATCCACCGCTGAGTCTGACTCGCATTGGTCCGCAGATATCTGAATGAACAACATTCAGTAACTGCTTACTTCTTCCTTCTCTGTCAGTAAAGGGTTTCCTTGCTTGCTCACCTCGTTGACATTGTCACACCACATGGGTAATTTATCATTATCCAATTTATTACCGTGTACCAGTCGCTTTCTGTACAAATCCTGTACGCCTTTACAATGTAGGTACTCCAGTTGTCTATGCCACAGGACCATTTTGTTTGAATTTCTATGCATTATTCATTTGCAGATATTTGAATTCCGTTGCCATAAACAAATTTCAATGTTTTATTTATTAATTCGTTATTCATTTGTAGACATTTGAATTTCGTTGTATATAAACATATTTCAATATTTTTCATAAAATCAAGTAGACCAAAAAGTTTTCTTTATTTGTTTACCACAAAACTCTAATCACTTCAAACTTTTATTTCATAAGAAACACATCTCTCTGAAGTTGCTCCTACGCTTCAATTCAAAATTAATAGTTAAATATTCTCTCTTTATTAATGAGGTTCTTTCTCATTGAAAATGGTAATTAGAAGAAATACTTATGTACAGTAGTGCTAGAAATGAAACCGATCGTACCCAACTGTTATTTTTAGGGAATAGTTTAGGCTAAATTCATTATTTATATTTACAGGAATTCCCAACTAAACACAGAATAACGCTCCATAAAATAACACATTAATTTGTTTTCAGAATAAATTAGGATTTTTTTTATTGGAGCAAAGAAGGGGAAATCTACAAGATGTAGTGCCGGACTTTACCGACTAAAAACCCCTCTCCGGGCACCGATCCAAAGATCATGGCCTAAGAGTAGTTAACCATAAAGGTTTAGGAAAATAGAAGGGAAAATTAAAGAGGTACGTAACAATCGCTACATAGTAAAGAAAAGATGTCCCAAAGAGACGCAGAAGTCTAGACAGCCAAGAGACAAGGTCTCTTGTATCTGTCGGATTCACAGGGTTGGATATCATGCAAGCATGCAATCTCCGGATTAGAGTGTTGAAAGATAGATCTCCGGAGATTGAGGGCATGCTATTTTCTCTGAGGCTATGAAATATGAAAAAATATGCAAGAAATACGAAAAAAGTACAAGAAAAAATAACAATAACAGAGAAAACAGCATTACCAAGAAACCGTCTTCAAAAGTTCTATCAAAAAGGCTGAGGACTGGAATGTTCCCGAACTCTCTGTACTCTGTAATATTGTATAACTTTGGTTAACTTTTGATATATATACAAATCGGGATTCTTTTTTACAGTTTCAAAGACATTTTAGTGTTTTGTTAATATATCATATGTCCTAACTTTATTTGAGTGAACTTTAAATATGTTATGATATGGTAATATTTTGATCCAGCAAAATTAAAGCCCACGGGAAATTTTCATGTGGCTTGATTTCCGAGAATTTCATAATTAATTAACACTATTTGAAATCAGAGCTCTAAAATAGATATATTTCGTTATTAATGTAATTGTTACAATATTCCGCCTTGATTAACTGCAATAAATTATGTATCTAAGGGAATCCAAATTTAAAAAACAATAGAACACTTGTTGTAACCTAGCATCTGTTATTTACAACTGTTCCCAAAACTTAATTTAAAATATTAACAATTTCAACATTCAAGAGATGCTGCGAAACTTTAGAACAGTAGGTGTCTCACCATTCAAAAAATCAACAACTACATATACGCCATTAATTTATTTCAGATGTAATTCATGAGGAATAACACATAATTTCTAATGGAAGTCAAATTTGATGATTAACATCAGTGAATCAAATTTAAATAGAAAATGTGTGTGGTTTAAATTAATGGTTAAGACTTGAATAATACTATATGGAATAAATAATGAAATTATTTATTAACAATTTCTTAAAACGAGAGAATTAATTTTTGAGAACTCTGGTTCTGTACGTGTGTTTTGACAACTAACTGTCAACTGATGTTGGAGTTATTTCATTTTGCTTGTTGGCCGATTTTATAATGGCCTTACCAAGTATACAAAGTTGTTATTCTAAATTGTCGAGATATTCTGAACACAGGATCCTATAATAATAATCGAGGAGCTATTTTCCTGTCACAGTTAACTGTGTGGCATTCTGCTGATATAATTTAATTTACAATGCGAAAAAATATCTTATTCTTGAAAATAAAGCTTACGCTATAACAGAGTCAAGAATTGAGACGCAATTTACTTAGAAAATCATTTATTTAGAATACCGATCAGACATGTAGTAGATGTTAAGATTCTGCATATAGCATATAGGTAAACCAAGTAAATTGTGTGTCACCTCTTGAATGTTTATCTTTCTTTTCAGTTATGTTTTACCTTATTGCACGGTAAAGTAGTTTTTTTAGAAAAATACTACTTAATATGATCCCAGGTTCCTATAATCGCGATTATAAGATTAGCAACTAAGCAGAATGAAAATACCCCAACATACCCAAGTTGTCTAATTTGTCAGCAAATTGTCAAAACGTGTGTAGTGGTTACGGGCTCTCAAGAAAACGTGGAGACACTTAAAATATATATGCACTAAAGTAGATGAAAATTTCATCAAAATTACAAATGATAGAGTTATTAATTATAAATTTCATTTCAACAAAGATTGCAAATTTTTACACAGAAAATTGTGATTTGATTTTGTTTATAAATTGTGTTGTCATTATTTGAACTTGTCATCTAGACATGAGGAATCTAAATAAATTTTGACATAAAATTAGCAAAATTAGAAAGATTGGTATCTTAGTGTTGTTTGAGGGTGATAATCCAACCAAACGTGAAAGAGAGAAATTCAGTACCTAGTTGAAATTTGCCGCTCACTAATTCTTGCTTAAAGAATCAACTACGTGAATTATTTTTTGATTTAAAAAGGTGACATATTTAAACAGTTACAATAATAGCAACCTACTGTCCGAAGGTTCCGATTACGAGTCACTGAAATCAAATCAGTTGTAGATGTCTCGACGACATTTATTTTCCATCAAAGGAATACTGTCTGTGAATCTGTCAGATCATTAACATGTGAATAGAAATTGTTTTCATTAACTTTATACTTAAATGCAGAAATATATTTTGCTGCTGCTGCTAAGAGAGGTGGGGGATGAAATTGAAAACAAGTAACTTGCCTGATGTATATACACATAAATAAAATTTTAATTAATTAGTTATTACAAAATTAACGAACATTTTGGAGTGAGTGTTGTATTGAGTGACACTTTGCAATCTTTCATATTTCAGTAGCAACGAAGGATGATTACGTCACCTTATGATGTATGTCAGCCTGTCCAATTATAGGCAAGAGTTATGGTTAATTCAATTAAACCTAATTCGAAATATGTGGTTTGGAAACACGTTGTCCTCTTTCAAATAAATTTGATTTGATCTTATATTGTATTAATATTACATCAAATTGTGGTTCAGTTATATTTTTTGTTATAATTCTATTTGTTTGAATCCACAGTGTCAACAAATTGACAGAGCAAAGAAATGTCGAGATGAGTTATAATAACTTTAATGGTAGAACTGTTTCGAATCAATTTCATCCTTATTTTTCAACTTACACTAAATGACTATAAATGTGGTTCCCAAATATTTAAATATAATATAACTTTCCAAATAAAACTACTTTGTTTAAGTTTTGTGGTTAATTTAATTAATTTTAACCTCCAATTAGTTAGTGGAAAGAAGAACTTAAATGATATATGCGACATAATTTTAGGAAACACATTTACTGATTACAGTACAGATTAAATTTTAAGGAAGAATAACTTCGTTACTATTCTAAAATTATAATTAGAATAAACAAGCTTAATTCTCATATGTACTATGAGTTATAACGTAGGTCCGTACTATCGAAACATGGAACTCGGATGGCGATGTGTGGGACAAGAATTGAACTTCTATCCGAAGAAAATTTCGACACGAGGCGGATTCAGGTAGAGGCGTTACTTACCAAAATCGATACCTGGGATTTCGTTAGTGGTGAAGTATCAAAGCCAGTTGTCAGGGTGACACAAAAAGTGAATCAGCGCTTAAAACGTGGATGTAAATAAGATAAAAAGGTAAATGCGGACATAATCCTATGCATAAGCCCATCGGACCTCAAGACTATCAAAGGATGCGAGATTCCCAAAGATTGAAATTGGAGTCAATCCATGCTTCAAATGGGCCGTCACTATTGGAACAATTATTTTATATATTTTATATATAATATTTATTTAAGTATAAATAAAATTGGATAACGATAAATTACCCACGTGGAGTGACATATGTCAACGAGGTAAACAAGCAAGGATACCCTTTACTGACAGAGAAGTAAGAAGTAAGCAGTTACTGAATATTGTTCATTTAGACATCTGCGGACCAATGCGAGTCAGAACCAGTGGTGGATCAAGATATCTTCTAACATTTAGGTGTATTTTCTCATGTCAAAAGGAGAATTTCTTGAAAAATTTAAGGAGTACTAAAGAACTGTCGAAAAACAAACTGGTAATGAAATTAAGAGAAAATTAGCTGAGAAATCAAGATCAAAGAATGCTAAGTGTTTTTTGGAATAGAAATTAACCAAAGCAAGAAAGGAGTAACACTTAAACAAAAAAGATATATTTTAGAGAAATTCAGAATGATAGATTACAATCCAGTTAAAACACCCTATGACTGCCACTCAAAAGTTAACAGAGATTTAAAAATGTTTAAATCCCCACACGATACTGAGAATTAATTGGTAGTCTAATGTAGTCTAATGCAGCCGATCAAAACTGGGGCTTTACAATAATTAACTGTGTCTTTCTGACAATCGAACCTGGATTTGAGGCGCTTTTTCAGTTTCTTATTTCACCGTTTTTGTCTCTTAATAGGAACTTATTCTGAAATGGAACTGGCGAAGTGCCGTGTGGTCCCAATAGGACTCTGAAGCACTCGAACTTCTTGCAGGCACGCTTGCTGTTTTCGCATTTCATGACCGTTCAGTTATTAAATTGTTTATAGTACGAAAACCAAAACTTAATTCAGGTGTTTCTTGAATTGGTAACCAAGGTTACCAACCAAGTAAACAATTTTTTTTATTTGTCTGCATTTAGTAACTAACTAAATTCAGACAAAAGAAGGACAGATTTCAGTAGTTGCTACCCAAACTTGGATAAATGACGATCGTTACCGCTGCCATTGGTAACGACAGAAAAGTTTTTATTGTTAGCAACTTTTGTCAATTGTTCAAAGTGTGGTTAGCAACCAGGGAATATTGTTGATAGTAACAATTTTGGTGTGAGTTGTTTGTCATTCTTCTGTTTGAATTTAGTTATAATAGTTACCAAATTCGAAAGAGAAGGGTTGTTAATTTGGCTGGTAACATCGGTTACTAAATCAGTAAACTATGTGTAGTGTCCGGAAAAGAGACAAGCTAAGTGAAAAACTCAATAAAACCCAAAAGTCTGCCGACGTTTCCAGAGGTACCCAATTTCCTTAGTGTTCAAATTTATGTATATTGAATTGTATTAAAGCATTGCATATTCTTCAGACAACAAAAGTATGTTTTACTTTTGATTAATAAACATATCGCCTTCATTGCTGTTGGAACCTGGATATGTACAAAATGTAATTTGATTTCAAAACTGAACTTGAACAATTATTTGGTAACTTACAATTTCGTCGTTGAAAAGACGAAAACTACAAAAGAAATAAGTATTTACTCTTTACACGTGAGCTGTTTGTTTCATTTTTTAGCTTTCAATGCAAACACAAATTTAAACAATATCGTTTTGTCATGAAAATATTTTTGTTTATATTCAAAAAATAATAATAATTTTTTCCAGATTGATGTTTTTGATGAACTCAGAAGTCAGATTTATTTAGTAATAGAGGTCCTTATGATATTCCTTCTACAGTATTGAATGAATTGTGGATTATAATTAACAAAGCCTCTTACCATGAAATTTAACTTGTTTTTAAAATGTGCTTTATTTCCTAATGCACAGAAAAATTCATTTATTATACCTACCTTAAAGAATGGAGATAGTTTACTTGTAACAAATTTAGGCCTGTATGAAAAATGTTTTGTATTCCATAATTGTCCAAAACAATTCATTTCCAAAATAAATATGCCATAGTTCCAAAATATTATAAATGAGAGTCAACACGGATTTTGCAAATGTAAATCTTCAGCGACAAACCTTCTTATTTATAACAATTCGACAGTTATCATTTACAGGTTGATGTTGTTTATACAGACTTTTAAAAGGCATTTGATAGAATCTGCCATGATTTATTGTTTGCTTAACTAACTGGGCTGGAGTTGTCAAGTAAGTTTTCCACTGTAGATAATCATAACGATTGTAATATAAAGTGATTAGTTTTTAAAAAAAAATAAATCAACACTATTTTCGAAAGTTACACTTTAGGTAAAAGGTTTTGATGTAATATGTTTGAAATTTAGAAATGTGTAATAGATTAGGCGGTAGTTTATCTAGAAAAGTTGGTTTGACTCAAACTAAAATGAATTTGCGTAAATGTAAAAGAAAAGCTGGTGAATATTCTGGTGCTGAAAGAGTTCAAACACAGAGGTTCAAGAATACAGATATTATTAAAAAGCACTGATTGCAGAACAATTTTTAAATGGGATGGACAGTAAATTAACATATAAATTCCAGCTTAAAGTATGCGTTATTGTTGAAGAAGAAATTATGAGTAGAAATATTTAATCTTTCCATTTCTCTGTTAACATCATCTATTACTGACTAGTAATTAATAAGTCAACTTAGTTGTCACGCCCTCCCAAATTCTGTCAATGTCAAAACTTTTCGGGTTATTCATCAAACTCTCTAATACCCTCAAAAATTATTTCTTTTTACAAATTGCAAATTTAAATAAATCATCCTAAGGACTCCATTTACAATTCAACGCATATGGAGAGTTACTACCACGATTTTAACACATTTTTAAAGCAAGTATGGAACATATAAGTAAAACAAGTAATCGTGTCTCACTTCTTGAATGTCTATAATAGTGTAAGCGTTCCTTTTAATTATGTTGCCCTTGTTGCACTATAAAATAGATATTTAGAAAAATACTGGTTAATAGGATCCCAGGCTCTGCGATGCTTTGTCGTATAAAATAACCTCTTTTTATAATCGGTATCGCGATTATAAGATCAGCAATTAACCAGAACGAAAATATTCCAACATTAGTTGACTAAGTTGTCAGAGAGTTGTCAAAACGTGCGTACTCGTTAGGAACACTCAAGAAAACGTGGAGACACTAAAAATATATATGTAACAAACCAACAAAAATTGCTATTACTTATAAATTTCTACTGTAAAAAGATTGAAAATCTTTACGCAGAAAATTGTAGAATAGAAATCAATATTTCATGATTTGGTTTAAAAGTTGTGTTGACTTTATTTGAACTTGTCATCCAAACATGAGGAATCTAAATAATTTTCTTCATAAAATTAGCAAATATGGTATCTTAGTGTTGTGGGAGAGTGATAACCCAACCAAAAGTGAAAGAGAAAAATTGTCGCTCACTAATTCAAGCTGAAAGAATCAACCACGATAATTTACTGTTGATTTAAAAAAGTGAAATATTTAAACAATTACAATAATGGCAACTTTTTGTTTGAAGGTTTCGATTACGAGTCCTGAAAAATCACGGAAATCACGAACTTTCAAGTTTCAGTAGCAACGAAAGAATTTTGTTTATCAAATAAAAGAAAATAACATTTATGTTGCTAAAATTACGTTTCCTTGTGACATATGCCAGACGTTACAATATAAACAAAACATCCAATGTCCAATTAAACCATATTCGAAATATGTAATTTAAAAAAAGTTGCCTTCTTTCAAGTAAATTTGATTTCAGTAAGAAGAAATGCTAGTTGTGCCTATGTTGATGATGGCCTGTTATTCTCAATTGATGAATCAGAACTAAATTAATTTAAAAAAAAAACTGAAAAACACATATTGGAATTAAAATAATGGAAACCCCAAGTATTTTTTTGGGAATGCAAATAGAAAGTTTTAGTATTTATGTGGAACAAATTTTAAACAGATTTGAAAAGAGTAATGCTAGTCCTAATACTATTCCAGTCGACCCTCACATAACACAGCCTGTTCCGTCAAGTTTTACTTGGCGACCACCACAAATAATCTGACTTAGAGACAATAAATCTGTTGCCAGTTTAGGAACACATAATACTTTTGGAAAAAGCACCTTTTTGTTTTGACCTTCATCGTCATAATGGTTCAACCTCACTTATACTGAGCATTGCACAGATTATACTTTGTTGTCTGCGACTCTGATTTTATGTATGACAGTCATATTTTCAAGCATGTTCTTACGTCTTGTCATGTGTGACGATGCACCGGAAGCCACTTGCCATGGGTCATTTTGGCTGGATGTTGCCTCAAACACAACAGCATATGATGAACTACTTGCTTTTTGTTGAACATTCTTGGTCCTGGATTTGCATTTGAGGACTTTTATGACCTTACTTGTTACAAGTGTAGCACCTTGAATCCTTACTTGGTTGTTGGTTGTTTTCTTGATGACTGACAATACTGTTGAGTCACTTTCAGGTTGTTTAACATCTTGTGATAGTTTTGATTTCACAGAAACTGAAGTTATCTTCATGCCGGAGCTTTCAATAGCAATAATCATTGGTTGATAGGATTCTAGTAGACTGGAGAGTAGCACTGCAACTTCGAAACCAATGTTTCTGAGCTTGTGAGCAGTACACATTATTATACTCACATATTTCTCTACGTTTTAACATGCAGTAAGTGAAGTATTACAGAGATCATGCAGCAGCCCATCACAGCGTGTCAACCAAGAGTTATCCCATACTTATTTTGCAGTACTACTCTCTTGTATGTGCACGTAATTTATTGAGTCAACTAGTAAATTTATCTTAGTTTTTGCCTTTGAGTCTCGTTTTGTGTCCACAATGACACATGTGGGGGGTTTTATGCAGTCCACAACTTCTCTTACTGTAGATGTGTATTTACAGCCAATCGCTAGGTTACGTAATTATCTCGGCCGGTTAACTTTTCAATTAATGCCAATTGATTGTTTGCTGACAATTTAAGAACCCTTATTCCAGATGTTACGAGAAATCACCTTTCAAATGTCGTATTGACGTTTTAGGTTAACTTTATTACTTTTCTCAGTAAATAAGCCTTTCTGGGCTTAAAAGAATTTATTATTTCTCAAGAAAAATTTATATTTAAGAATTTAGTGTTAAAATTACAACTTAACTGTCCACAGGCGCACAATTCAAATTACAATTTTAACAGTTTATGTGTAGTTTTAGTGCACTCCTACCAGCTCATCGCATCAGTTACAATTGGCTTCCCAAGAGGAGATAAAACATTATTTGTTTTAAGTAGTGTCAAAATTTTTCATTATTTATAATAGTGTAAGCTACATTGCGCTGTAAATTAGATTTTTTTTAGAAGAATGCTTCAAGTAAACTAATTAGGGTTAACAAGATAGCATTAAGTTAACTAAGGAAAGCATATTATTATATTTAGTTCGCTGGGTCAGCATCAGTAATATTTACACGATCCACATTCCGCACATTTTGGCAGATTGAAATAACCTCTTTCCGTAATTCGCCAAAGAGCATTATGGGATCGGATACCGAACAAAACAAAATTACACAAAGATCAGTTGTCAAGATTGTCAATGAGTTGTCAAAGAATACGAACCGTATTCCATATCAGTCTTCAGAATTTTGCCAAACTAATTTAAGTGTTTCTTTTCTATGAAGCCTTTTTTCTAAATGTTAGTGTATTGATCTTTTTGCTTTAATTCAATTCAATATACATAAATTTGAACACTGAACAATTTCTAACATTATCTCAATCATCTAAATCTTATCAATATTAAAATTTGCCCTAATGTATATTAATTATTTCCTTGAAAAATATTACTTTTTACCAGTGTGCATTTATATTCGGATTCAAACTCAGATAAATTTTTATTTATTTATAGATTTTATTATGATTAACCATGAGTGACAATAAAGTATGTATCTAAGGACATTTATATAAAATTTAAAAAACAAAAGAAAACTTACTGCATTGTCCCGGATGTGAATCGGGACGGTCTCAGTCGGGGATCGTCGTATCGGTACGGATATTCGAATCGGCACGACTTGGGCGCCGTGTCTGAAGGACAAAACTGGTGGGGTGCATCGTATATATATATATATATATATATATATATATATATATATATATATATATCAGTCACTAAATCAATAAACTATGTGTAGTTTGAGGAGAAAAGACAAGCCAAGTGAAAATCTCAATAAAACCTAAAAGTCTGCCGGCGCTTCAAGAGGCCTTAAGATTAAAATATCGGAACTAGAGGGTGAACTACAACGAATGAAAGTATGTAATGCAGTAAGCTGTCTGCTAAACTGCTAGCCACCCCACACATCCAAAACGCAAGTTTTCCACGAAGTGGGTCACGCCTATAAAGGTGATGTCGAAATCGTCTGATGATGACGCATCCCTGTGCTCACCGAAAGGACATGAAAGTACTGGAAGTCTTTATATCCATTAAGGTCAAAAGCCAAAAGTGAATAATTGGAACAGTTTACCAGCATCTGGTTCTGATTTTTATTCCAATCATTGTGCATCAGTTGATATATTTTTAGTAACTGGAGATTGAAACCTGCCCCGAGTGAATTGGACTAATGATGAGTATAGTGTTTTCATGAGTTCTGTGGTTTACTCATTAAACTATCACTTATCATTAGTTGATTGGGATTTACTTTTTAGCAATATGGATGTTAATGATTGTGAGCACAAATCTTATGAAATTTTATAAAATATGTTCCAACTTGATCTACCTGTAAAAATATTTAAGAACTATGTTTCTTAAGTTGTTCTATAAAGGGCTTATGACATTAACAATTCGTTATTCCTTTGCAGATATTTGAATTTCGTTGTCATAAACAAATTTAAATATTTTTCATAAAATCAAGTAGCACAAAAAGATTTCTTTATTTGGTTACCACCAAGCTTTAATCAGTTCATATCGAAACATACCTTTCTTATATATAATTTGTTTTCAGAATAAATTCAATAAATCAAGATTGAAATCTGAAAGTACTATGTAAAAGGCAAATGGTGGAAAGATTCTAGTGGTCCAAGAATTGGATTTAATTGTACGTATAATTTTCATCTGTATTCAAGATTTTTATAATTAATGATATATTTTATGCTAAAACACACACAATTAAATTATTTAATTTAAATAGAAAACAAATAAACTATTTCGACGATTCGTTGGACATCAGGAATTAGTTACACATTGACAGACTGATTACTATCATATAAATGAAAATGAAATGAGCTATGACAAAGCCACACGATATCGGGAAATATGAAAAAAAAATCCAAGAAATCAAAAAAAGTACAAGAAAAAATCCCAATAAAGAAGAAAACAGCATTACCAAAAGTTCTACCAAAAAGGCTGAGGACTGGAATGTTCCCTTTGGAGTTCCACATATCTGTCTGTGTATAAAGCAGGTACTTTCATTTTGAGAATTAAGCATGTTTATAATAATTATAATTTTATAATTGTGGCGAAGAAATTTTTCCTATTGTAATCTGTACTTTATGACGGTAAATGCGTTTCCTAAATAATTATGTTTATATCATAAATAATTATGTTGTATATAGCTGTAAATCTTTCTACTGAATAATTGGAGGTTGAAAAAATCGACAATGTGTCGAAACCATTTTATAACACCAAACTAAATTGTCGACTTAAGTTAAACTAAGTAATTTTATTTGTAAAGTTAAGTTATATTTAATTATTTGTGAATCTCATTTATAGTCTTCCAGTGTAGGTTGAAATATAAGGATGAGATTGATTCGAAACTGTTCTACCATCAACAATATTATAACAAATCGAAATATCATCACGATATTCCTTTGCTCTGTCAATTTGCTGACACTGTGGATTAAAACGAATAGAATTATAAGAAAAGATATAACTGAACCACAATTTGATGAAATGCAATATAAGAATCAAATCAAGTTTTGCTTGGGAGAAGACAACTTTTTTTCTAAATTAAATACTTCTGACATATGTCATAAGGAAACGTAATCTTAGCAACATAAATGTTTTTTTTTGACAAACAATTGGTTGCTATTGAAATAAATGTAGACGAGAGATCTGCAACTGATTTGATTTCAGTGACTTTCAGGACACGTAATCTAAACCTTCAGACAGTAAGTTGCTATTTTTGTAACTGTTTAAATATTTCACCTTTTTAAATCAACAGTAAATTCACGTAGGTGATTCTCTCAGCTTGAATAACTGAGCGACATATTTCAACACTGAAATTTTCTTTTTCAACATTGGTTATCACCCTCAAATGATATACTAATCTTTCCATATTTGATAATTTTATATCGCAAATTATTTAGATTCCTCATGTCTGGATGACAAATTCAAATAATATCAACACAACTTATAAACCAAATCATAAAATAGTAATTTCTATTTTACAATTTTCTGCGTAAATATTGATTTGCAATCTTTGTTCGGTTGAAACTTATAATTAATGGCTTTATCATTTGCAGTTCTGCTAAAATTTTCATCTACTTTGGTGCATATATATTTTTGGTGTCTCCATATTTTCTTGACAGTATGCGTGTTTTGACAACACACTAACAACATCGAGAACTAAAGATGGAGTATTTTCGTTCTGCGTATTCGCGATACTGATCATAGAATGAAGGTATTTTATACTACCAAACATCGCGGACCCTTGATTCCTATTAAGCAGTATTCTTCTAAAATATCTGTAATAATAATAATTATAATATCATAATTGAAAAGAAAGTTTATGCTCCTATAGACATTCAAGAAGTGAGACACAATTTACTTGCTTTACCTATATGCTCCATACTTGCTTTAAAAATATGTTAAAATCGTGGTAGTAACTCTCCATATGCGTTGGGATGTAGATGGAGTTCTTAGGATGCTTTATTTAAATTTGCCATCTGTAAAAAGAAATAATTTTTGAGGGTATTGCAAAAATTATCTTCAAAAATTGATTGAATAAATCATATTGTGGAAGAGACTGAAAAACACAGTGACCAAAGGTTTTTTTGAAAGAAGGAAAATAACGGAGCGATTTTTAATTAAGGATGACTCAATTTGATTATACGGCGTTGTAGTGCATTGATTCAGTCAACCAAAGGGGCGGTATATATAACACGATATTGTACACTAAATACTCTCTGTACTATGTAATATTGTATAACTTTGATTAACCTTTAATATATATACAAATCGGAATTCTTATTTACAGTTTCTAAGACATCTTGGTGTTTTGATAATATATCATATGCCTAACTTTACTTAAATGAATTTTAATATGATTGGTAATATTTTGATTCAGCAAAATTAAAGCCCACGGGAATTTTTCATGTGACTTGATTTTCGAGAATTTCATGACTAATTAACACTATTTGAAATCAGAGCTCTAAAATAGATATATTTTGTTATTAGTGTAACTGTTCCAATATGATTGATTAACTACAATAAATTATGTACCTAAGGGAATTCAAATTTAAAAAACAATACAACACTTATTGTAAATTAGTAACTGTTATTTACAATTGTTCCTACAACTTAATTTGAAATATTAACAATTTCAACATTCAAGAGATGCAGTGAAACTTGAGAACACTAGGTATCTCATCATTCAAAAACTCAACAACTACATACACGCCATCAATTTATTTCAGATGTAATTCATAACACATAATTTCTTAAAAGAGTCAAATTTGATGATTAACATCAATGGATTGATTTTAAATGGAAAATGTGTAGGGTTTAACATAATGGTTAAGGCTTGACTAATACCATATGGAATAAATAATGAATTTATTTACTAACAATTTCTTAAAACAGGAGAATAAGTTTTTGAGAGACTCTGAAGCCGATGTCGTTTGTCTGCAGGAGACATTCCTAAAACCAGACATGGGATTCTTTATCCCAGGATACTCTATCCTCCAGGCTGATCGTTTTTCTGTAGCAGGTGGAGGGGTTGGCATTCTGATTCGGAACTCCATCAGGCACCAGAGGATCGATACGTCCCTCTTTCTGGGGGAGTCGATTGGAGTCGAACTCGCCCTAGAAAGTGGTCCGCTTAGGATTGTCTCGGCTTATGTTCGACCGACTGAGAGAGTTTCCTGACTCAATCTCCCGTCGATCCTGCATCCCAACTGTCGTACAGTCATTGCTGGGGACTTCAACAGTAAGCACACAGCGTGGGGTTGTGTAAAATCTAACACCAACGGCGGTTTCCTGCTGCGGGCGTCACTGGACTACCGGTTCTCGGTGGAAACCACCGAGACGCCAAACCACTTCCCTGATAGTCCCTCATGCCGACCTGATATCCTTTCCATTTTCCTCTGCAAAAATATCACAGAGGTGCCGGAGGTCATTAACCACCAGGTGTTGTCTTCGGACCACAACCCGATCTCCCTGGCACTTAACGAGAATTGTTGCCAGTGGGAGCCTCGTAAGAGGAAAACCAACTGGTTGCAATTCCGTTATTTAATGGAAACCACCGATTTGCGGTGCAGGATTTTGAACTCTGAAAGGGATATAGACGGTGAAGTGGATAGGCTGTCAAATGACATCCTGACAGCCTTAGAACGGTCGACGCATGCTTGCCCTAACATCTGCAAGCAGCATAGTCTTCCTGGCGAGGTTGTCACCCTCATCAGGAAGAAAAACCGTAGCAGGAAACTTTGGCAGCGTACTCGGGACCCCTTCATCAAGGCCCGGTACAACGCCCTGAGCCGTGAGGTCCGGGCCTGCCTGCTTGAACTCCGGAGCTCCTCGTTCCAGGAGTTCATAGCAGAGGCCGAACTCCATCCTCGTCGGACCTGGAAAGTCATAAGGTCTATCCGAGGGAGGCGTATGCGCTATCCGCACCTTGTTCATGATGGCATCAAAGTCGTCCTGGACAAGGATAAAGCGGAGGTGTTTGCAACTCCCTTGAGTGGCAATGCTCTCCAAACGCCAGTCTTCCTGGGTTTGTTGTAGAGCACAACTCCATCAGCCGTCAGGTGGACTCTATGACTTTCCCAAAACCTGATAGTGACATTCTTCCTACTTCTCCCAGCGAAGTCAGAGGTATCCTTAAAGCCCTCAATAACCGGAAAAGTCTCGGCTCAGACACCATCCCCAACGTGGCCCTTAAGAAGCTTGCTACCATTCAGGTGGTAATGCTTACTAACATTATAAATGCGATGCTCCGTCTCCACTACTTCCCGTCGGCATGGAAGGTGGCGACGGTAATGTCCATTTTAAAACCCAACAAACCTGCCCACCTTGCTAGCAGTTATCGTCCCATTAGCCTCCTTTCTTCGCTAAGCAAGGTGGCGGAGCAGGTTATTCGGACTCGGCTTGAGGAATTTATGGCTGACCAGCACATCCTGCCGAACGCTCAGTTTGGATTTCGTCGAGGCCATGGTACCGGTCATCAGATTTTGCGAGTGACCGAGGACATGGCTGGAAGGCGTAACAAGGGGCAGCATGGTACCATGATGCTCCTTGATGTCAAGCAGGCATTTGACAGGGTTTGGCACGCTGGTCTAATACACAATCTGGCTTCGTTAAATTTTCCTTCTTATCTGATCGGCACTATCCGCTCTTTCCTTTCCAACCTCTCCTTTCGTTCCAGGGTTGGAAGCGAGTTCTCTTCTTCGAGAACTATTACCGCTGGTGTCCCGCAAGGCTCCAAACTATCTCCTACTCTCTTCAATCTCTATTGTAGCGACATACCATCTTGTCCTAGAGTTACTATAGCAATGTATGCCGATGACGTTGCCTTAATTAGCTCCCACAGATGTATAGTTTATGCGGAGATCCATATTAGGAACTTCCTGCCTAAACTGCTCTGTTGGTACTCTCGATGGAGATTGGTGATCAATCGTTCTAAATCCGAAGCTATCTTCTTCTCAAATCGACGAAGGTTGCCACCTAAATTCCTTATCAATGATCACCAAGTTGAGTGGAGTCCCAGCGCCAAGTACCTGGGTGTCATACTTGACAAGAAACTCAGTTTC